>NW_007731083.1:129227-170814 GCF_000696425.1 Galeopterus variegatus | reverse complement strand
GAGGAGGGAGGGAGGTTTCGGTGATGGGCCATAATAATCAACCACATTGTATATTGACAAATAAAAAAATAATAATAAAAAATAAAAAAATAATTTTAGCCATTATAATAATATATGTGGTGGTATCTCATTATGTTTTTTTTTGTTTGTTTTTGACAACCGGCCAGTACAGGGATCACAGCCTGGACCTGGTGTTACCAGCTCATAGTCATATAGTCAACAATGTAAAATGGATTTTATGGTTTCACTCTAGCAAAGTATCCATCTAAAAGAGAGAAAATCGGTGAAGCTTCTACTTTCTGACCTGGTAGTGGAGGCACTGAAGTGGGCAGTATCTTGCCTATGGCACAAGACAAGGGGCTTTGCTCTTCCCAGTGAGTATGGTCTACAATTAAAGTGAGCAGGAGAGGAAAGGAGGGATATGTTCTCTACAACTATAATTTGAAATTTAACACTTAAAATACAAGGGTACTTCAAAAAGTTCGTGGAAGTATTTGTATTATCTTTGAATTCTATTTTCCCTCAACCTTTTTGATGTACCCTCACAGAAGGGAAGGGCAATAATCACCTGTAACTTGAACTAATCATTTTTCTCATTTTAAAATCTGGATTATCTACCTATGCTGACTAATAATGCACATTTCTGTAATTTTAAAGCAATCTTACAACAAAGGAAAAAGAAACAAACAAAAAACTAGGCTACAACTAACATTCACTTTATTCAGTTTTGTTCTCTCAACTCAGAAGGCAACAAATGACCACATAAAAAAGGGAGCATTTTAGAATATATACACATAAAATTGATCTAGGTATCTAAGGAGTTTGCTTTGATAGAAAATTAACATCCCAAATAACTAAGTGTTCTACTTAGCTTCTACAACAGTCATTCCTAGTGCCTTAGTCATTACATTTTCATTTAAGGTACTACTTTACTTGCGTGGCTACAAAATGAGGCACTCATACAAAATAGACAGGAACAAAAACATATATATACTGTTTTCCGTTCCATGTTATAATAATGCCAAAGATATTGATGGGGATTATTTCAAAGAAGCCCTTACTCATGATGGTTGTTTTAAAAAATGACACAGGGTAGTAAGAGACTGAAAAAAAAACATGTGATTGAGGGGGCAAATTAGGTAGGGAGATACAAGACAACTTAACCAAGAAAATTAGAGAATCTCCACAAATGAGGCTTTTAATAATACTTTAGTGGTAAAACATTTTGTCTTTTCTTGATGACTGAATGATTAACATTCTAAAGGAGTATTTTAAACACAATAATTACATTTTACAATGTAAAAAACTTTTCACAGTATGTAGTGAGCTTAAAATACTCAATACTGAAAATGAAAGTAAGTTTACTTGCAAAGGTTTAAAAAGTGCCAGTGTTCTTCTAATGGCACTACATTCTTATGTGTGAGTGTGTGTTTATGTGTGTGCAAACACAATATAATGTACAAATGTCCAGTGTTTCAGTTTTGTTTTAAAAAGTCATCAATTCAACATAAATTCAAGAATTACATTTTAATAGTAGCATTTACCAATACAGAAGTGACATATCTAGGATCTAATCATTTAAGGGAAAGTTATTCTCTATTACTTGAATATGGGAAAGAAAAAACACAAGAATCCACAGTAATAACAGTTATATTAAATGTTGAAATAAAAATTACTTTTTGTTTACGTCTGGAATTGAGATATTCCATCTCCAGTTTTTTTCCAAAGATAAACAGGAAAAAAATTCATCTAAAAACATAAAGCTATTTTAAGACTAGCTACCCACAAACCTCACATTGGCATTTTTTTTTCAGTTTTCATCTCAACTATTAGTACTTAATAGTTTAAAAATCAAAAATAATTTGCTAATAATGAAATGCACACTTCATACTATGACCATCTGATAACTGGTCATGTAAAATTAACCCCAAATGTTGATTTGTCTTCAACTTATAAATAGTAAAAATAAAGCAAAAAGGTATTCTTTCCTAGTAAATTTCCTTGAAGACTGTTTTAGCCCAACGTAAAATGAAGCAGAACTACACTATGATGTAAAAAAAAAAATTCTATGTAAAGAAGGGCCATAATATTAGCACCTTCTGAACTATGGGTTTCAAATATTTATTAAGACTATTGGTTAATAATAAAACCTGGATGCTACCCAAGCAAATATTATGCCAGAAAATGCTTTCCTTATGAAAGTATTTATCTTATTGAAAATAACAGGACGAAGCACAACTGAAAACTAGGGAGGAATTCTTAAGTAAGATTTAATATAAAGTTATCTGCCACTGAAATAGAGAGTAACTTTTTGGCCATTCATGTCATTTTTTGTTTTTGTTTTTTTAAAAAATATTTACTAAGATTCATTTAAAATTTTGCAGGATTAACAATTTTTAACCTTTTATAGTATCTGCCTACATCTGTTAAAACAGATGTGTTCCAATGACTTTATATTAAGATCTACAAATTATATGAAAAATTAAAAAAGAAACTTAAATTAATATAATCAAGTTATATGCCCAATTTAATATTTTTCTCCCGAAGAGAACAATTTATATAGACATTTATCGTGCCACGTGGCATTATACTTTAAAATGCTAATTTTTTACAGTAGAATTAAATTTCTGAGCAAAGGTAGAGCCAGCAATGACCTTATTTCAAATATGAGAGAAATGGCTACTACAAATTGCCAAATAGTATAACACTGAGTCCTATGTCAATTTTTTTTTTTTTTTTTTTTTTTGATACTGATTGTTTAAAAATATTTTTTAAAGTACTTGCATACCACTTAGGGAAAAACTGTTGAAATATAAAACCAGAACACATTGCTCTTGATTTTGGTAGCTTTTGTTTGGCTGACTTTCATATTTTATAAATCCTCAGATTTTAGTCTATGGATTTTAATACTATATGAAAAATTTTTCTATAGTTTCTGAAGACCTATGCTGTCCACTTTCTCTGAGAACTTCTAAATTAGCATTCAAAAACAAACACTACCCCTACAATATACCATTACCATTAAATACTTGAATCATGTGCCCAACCATTTTATTTCTCTAAACTTCTAACATGAAGCTTTGGTTATAAGGGAAAACCAAGTTTGTTCAGTTCTCTGAGATTTTACAGCACATTTCCAACAAAATGTATTACTATGTTGGCCAGCTCCGCCAGCTTTCTTCTGAACAAATAAGATTGAGTTGGTTTTACTTGTAGTTTTATTCTGTAAACAAAAAGCTTTGGAAACTTTGCGATTTACTAATGGAAAAGTAGGAGAAATACGCTCCCTAATCCTCACCCAGTGATGCACTAACTAGCAGGACTAGATGTTCTAACCAGTTTTCTCTAATGCTGTCAATCTAAGACAACAACCACATCTACACTTAGGCATCTCAGAATATCCTAAATCCAACAGTATGCAGTATGACTGGTGATGTTACTCTGTGAAATTTATGATGTTGCTTGACTTTTGACCACTGCTACCAAAAAGAAAGAGAGAGCTGTGCATGGAAAAGGGTGATGAGGGGGACTAATGAAAATCTTCATTTGGACTTTTTTTCTTTCTTCTTTTCTAAGTATAGGCATGCCCCTAACAAGCACAAAAACCCAACTCCCAATGCTGATCACTAGGAATATTATCAAAATTAAAAATAATTTCCTCACCTAGCACAAGATACTATACAATATTACAAACACAGACACATGAAAAAAATCAGGCAGTAGAAAATGTACAACAGCTTTGGTGTTATACAAAATAACTTCCAAAAACGACTGACAGTGAAGCACAAAGTTCATGTTTTCTTACCACAGACACTCCGTTGCTGATTTCCACTTGTTTCCTTTTATGTTCTTGGTAACGTCTGAACAGCCAAGAAAGACAAAACGTACAGTTTACTTAGTAAAACTGCTAGGAACATCATGAACTGAGCTCCACAAGATGTCATTGAAAAGTCTTGCCTGTTCACTATTGCTCTGTGGCACGTTTCCTGTCGAGATCACAGCAGGTCCAAAATAAAGTGACAACTAGATTTAATAAATTAATATACATTTTGTTTCAAGATGTACAATGCACATTCTGTTTAATCCAAGGTTTTAGGGTATCAAGGAACTTCTATTTACACATATACAGATCTCAGACAGCAGTGATGTCGGAAGATGCAGGGCAGAGCAGCAGAGCTGCTGAGAACACAAGTCAAATACATTTAACTTAAAAACAATACTGAGAGATCACTAGGGAATATCTTCAAAAGAGAGAAGTCCACAAAGAAGGACATGTAAAGGCAAGGGGAAGGTCAAGGAGTTGAGACAACCACTTTATTCTTGAGACGACTGTGGAGGTGGCGGAGATGTGCCTTGTTTGCCAGACTTCCGTTCATAGTTCACGAGGCGTTGCCCCACCAGGTATCTAGGTTGTAAAAACACGATGGTTACTCTCTTGTATGAGCTTACATAGTAAAACAGTCTTCTTAGAAAGTCTTCCTAAGAACAGCCAGTGATGTATTTTTTAAAAATGCAAATGAGATCATCTTACTCCTTCTTAAAACCCTTCAATAGTTAGGTAAGTCGAAGGGGAGTCTACAGCCTGCAAAAGGCACAAAGGCAGGCACCTTAACAGAAAGACTTGAGAGAAGATACAGGAGCAGCAAAGGCTGGGAGGCCTCTGATGATGTGTAATGGAGCAGACGCTTCAATCGATGTGCTACGGGTTCCCATCAACTCAGACACTAGGAGGCCAGAGGTGGGTATAGTGCACTTACGCAGGGGCCTTATCTGTTAAGGTTCAGATTTTATAAAACAGCTTAGCAGACAGATCTGAGTAAATAGACTAGATATATGATCATTAGAAAGGTAGGTAGGAAATAAAGTAGGATCTGATAAGCTCTAGTTTTACAGAAAAGAAGAAACCAAAGGACAGATTTCAGTGAGGTCAAAGGGGAGACAGCATGGAAGCAAGTGTATGCAAGTGACAGGAGTAGGAGGCTATGGTCCACAAGTAGAATAGTAAGTGCTCCTAACTTATGTGACGTTATGAGAGAGAAGGAGATGGCAAAGGGTGTAGGGCTGTAGATCCTCCACAAGGTGACAGACATCTCCCAAGATAGGGGAGAGCAGGAGCTGAAATCAGAAGGCTCACTGATGATCTGCCTCACTGAATGAGTGAATGGCCTGGAGACTGACTCCTGAAGGACGGTGAGTGATAAAGCTGGACAGCAACAAGCCGTAGGGGCTAGGCACAAGCATGCAAGAGCACCAGTTTGGAAGCAGTAGTGCAGGTCAAGGAGAGTGCCCCGTAAGAGCTTCCACATCTGTGGTGAGGAGACTGAGGGAGAGTGAAGCCTGCACGAGACGGTCTGCCAGGCAGCTGGGGGCTGGGAGCCTCAGTTCACTTATCAATGAAATGAGAACGATAGTCCCATGCCACATGATTGTTGTTAAGAAAAGGAAAGCACATGAAGCCCTGGTGACAAAGGCCTGGCACGTGTTAATGGCTCATTGCGGGAACTCTTACTTTTCATCACTACTTTCTCCATCCTGACTTTCATCTATCACTCTCTGTTAAAACACACAAGCCTAAGGAGATATTTTGGTAGTTTACATCCAGTAGTTTAACATACTATGCCAAATCTATTAGCAAATTCTGCTACTGCTACCTCAAAACACCCAGAATCTGAGCACTTTCCCTTCTATTTTTTCATCACATTAGACATAAAAATTAAGAAATGACGACACCCTAACAAGAGTGGCTACACAAATGGAACCCTAGACTTACTTGTCATTTTTAATATGCTCATAAAGGCGCTTAAACTGGCGGACTTGGAAGGACAAGATTCCCATCAATACCACAACCATCAGTAAAAATGGATAAATCCGCCGGTGGACTAAGTTTTGCATTTCCGCAGTAACACCTGTAAAAACAAAAACAAAAAACTGTAAGCTTATGTGGAGTAACAGTGAAATGAAATACGTCTTTTCCGTAGGAAGAGGGACTAGGGTACAGGAGAATAAACTTTCAGGACAAGCTTTCTAATTCCCAGGTCTGTCAGACTCTCCACAATCTGTGAGTCATAAGCCCTTTCTGACACCCACTCTTCTCTTCTGTAAAATGGGGGAGCTGGATTTAATGACTGCTAAGGTCCCTTCCAGCTCAAACATTCTGGATTCTGATGTTTCTCAAGCAGTAGTCATTTATATGTTTCAAGAACATCACAGTTAAAAAACATAACAAAACCGCGCTTAGATAATGAGAGAGATATTCCTCAAACTTTCAGAATACTCAAATATTTGGTTTTCTACATTTAACCATAAGTTTCAACTCTTCCATGGTGGGGAAGAGGGGAGTTTTAAAATCAGAGGAAGTACTTCCAAGGAAATCAGAAAATCAATTTCCTCAACTGGACTATTCCAAACACCACAACAGTGTGCTGTGGTGAGAAAAAATATGGGCTCTGAAGCTGAGTTTGAATTTTGCTCTCACTCCTTAAAAGTTAGACTTTGGGCAAGATTCTCAATTTCTATGAACCTCAGTTTCCTCATCTCTAAAATGGAGTTGATAAAACTCTAAAATCTTCTAAAGGTACTCTAAGAATAATATGTAAAAACTATGTAGAGTATCTAAACAGAACAAAAAAGTGCTAAAATTTTCATTTCCCACTCTTTTCCCTTTCAAAAATCTAACAGAGTCCACAATAAAATTTTTAATAATGCAAATATCAAAAGATTTTGGTTTTGAAATCTAAATAGTAATTCTAAGCCCATATACTATTAATGGGCAGAATATATAATAAGCAGAATAATATAAAAAAAGAAAATACAACATTCCTACTATAGCCAAAACAGTAAATAAGAAAAAAAATAGTCTAAATGATTAATTTTAATGAAGTGTTCAGTCGACTAAGTAATGGTATTTACAACATACCTGTGCATGTATATTTTAATATGGTACATATGATACTTGGCATAACTGCAATTCAAACCAAATAAAAACCTTTAAGTTTCTACTCAGAAGGAACCAGAAAACGATGTAGTTTGCTCACTGTAACCCCTTAGCTTTACTCTTCTGGGTTTCCCATGCCATCCTGCAGACTGGAGGACATACTGCTGGGCTTTCCACTACATAAACCTGTGCTTAGCTTGCTTTCTGGCCAATATCTGTATTTGCTGAGTAGTAAATGGGATTATCAGAACACAGGCCAGTTGCTACCCTGAAGGGTAAGAAAGAGGACTTCTAGGGGGCTGGAAAAGTTCTATTTCTTGACCTGGTGAGGTTACATAGTTGTATGCATGTTACACTTCAATAGAAAGCTTGGATTTTTTTTTTTCAAGTCCTTTTCTTGTAGTTTGGTGAAAAAGAAAGGGCATTTCTGGCAGAAGGATAAGACAAATGAAAGTGTGGAGAGAAGCATGGGGAGAAGAGGACAGGGAGTGTTTGAGAAGAGGCCATTCCGTGGTTGTTTAACCAAAACTCAGAGAGTCCAACGTGGAGCGAGGCAAGGAGTGAGGTCCATCCGGAGCCCGTATCAAAGCAAAAGGAGCAGCCTTGTAAGCTATGCCAGGGAGGGGACTGTATTTTAAAGGCCACAGAAGAACCAATGAAAGAATGAATGTGTGGCCACAGTGTGGAGAATGAATTAGTGGTGGCAGGTTCAAAACCAGAAAACCAGAAAGGAGGCTGGTAAAATAAAAGTGAGAGATGAAAGCCTCAATCAAAGTCGGGGCAAAGGTGCCAGAGCCGACAGATTAGATTCCTGAGGTCACATCAGTGAGACTTGGAGACCACTGGCATATGGAGGACAGAGTAAGGTGACATGGATGGCCTTCAAAGTTCCTGACCCATGCAATTTGTAGGATGATAAGAGAAGGAAATCAGGAGAAGAAAAAGATTTAGAGGGGAAAAGTGTGCTTACAATTTTTTAAATATGCTGGGTTTAAGATCCTATGAGACTGCAGGTATCCCTTCGACATGATGATTTCCGTTCCTTTGGATATATGCCCAGTAGTAGGATTGCTGGATCATATGGTAGTTCTATCTGTAATTGTCTGAGGAACCTCCATACTGTTTTCCATAATGGCTGTATTAATTTACAGTCCCACCAACAGTGTAGAAGAGTTCCTCTTTCCCCACATCCTCACCAGCATTTGTTGTTCTTGGTCTTTTTAATAATGGCCAGTCTAACTAGGGTGAGATGATATCTCAATGTGGTTTTGGATTGTATTTCTCTGATGACTAGTGATGTTAAGCATTTTTCATATACCAGTAGGCCAATTATATTGTCTTCCTTTGAAAAGTGTCTGTCTATTCATCTCCTTTGCTCATTTTTTAATTGGAATTATTTGGGTTTTTTTACTGTATAGTTGTTTGAGTTCTTTATATATTCTGGATATTAATCCCTTGTCAGATGTATAGTTTGAAAATATTTTCTCCCATTCCATAGGTTGTCTTTCTGCTCTGTTGACTATTTCCTTTGCTGTGCAGAAGCTTTTAAATTTGATATAGAACCATTTGTTTATTTTTTTCTTTTGTTGCTCGTGCTTTGGGGGGAGGAAGAAAGAAAAGACCTAAACAATTCCTTGAACTTTCAGAACACTAAAAATAGGGGTGAGGTAGGTGGTGGGGGATGGGGGTAGGGATAGGTTGGGTAAAGGCAGAAAGAAAAATCACAATTTGTAATAATAATATGCTTATAATAAATAATATTTTTAAAAATAAGATCCTATGAAGATTTTACAGTACACAATAAGATAATGTCTTTCCAGTTACTGAAGCATCACAAATTAGCATCTCCTCTTTGGTTTTCCTAAGTGCTAAAGAACATTTTTAAAAAACTAAATATAACAACACTTCTACTTCATTTAAGCATGTGATCACAGAACTTCTAGTCAGGAGAAGACAACTTAAAGGAAATCTGATCCTGCCTATTTTGGGGAGACTGTAAATTTCAATACTTTATCACCTGCTTAGAGAAAAAAAAATTTACCCAAGAGCTTTATGATCCTTTTAACCTTATCGTGAGTAGTCAAATCTAAGAAAAGCAGTATTTTGAAATCATTGCTTTAGCTGGATATATGTTTACAAATAAAGCATCTGAAGTGAGATAGCCTTTGTTACTAATAGTAACAAAAACGTTCCAGTGTAAACAAGAGTGCTCTTTCAAGGCTCCACAACCATCATTACCCACCTAGTAGAGGAACAACACCAGAAGCTATAACATAAGGTACACACAGGGAAAGCAAGAGCACAGAGATCACTGGAGCTGCCAGTCTACGAATGATATAGTGAAGGTCAATGTTCCGGATGCCATTTGCGTAAACCTGAAACATTGGAAACAACAATTAGAACAAAGATAGGAGACAAAATCCTCCAGAGTAATAGAGTGACCGCTACTGAATCCAACCCACAGTGAACTGAATCTGCCAACCCAAAAGGATTCAAGCTGGTCATTTTTCCAAAGCCCAGGCAAATTCTGGAACACAAACGTAAACATAGAGTTTTTTAAAAAATGCATTTACCCACTTACACTTTGCAGTTAATGCTGCTAAGTGAAGAAATAAGAAGATACAAATCTAGAATCACAACTTATAGTATCCTTGCACTGTACAGTACAAGGTGACAGTTAATATTAATGATGACCACATAACTTGAAATAACTTCATACACATCTTATATAAGAGTGACTACTTGTGTTATCATTTAAGATCACATTCATTTTATCTCAATGTGACCAGAAAACATTGTAAACAGGAAACATGTTTCTGAAAAGCCTGTATAAATCAAATTTTAACATATTGAAAGGTGTTTTACATAAAAACTTAGTATGAAAGAATTCTATGATGAATATTTTTTTAAAAAAAAGAATTTCTAGAATATTTCCATCATTTTATCCAGAAAATTATGCTGAATAGTACTGCAGAAAAAAGAACAGATGGAACTGGGAAAACCTTGGGAATGGAAGACAGGGATGGAGTGCATTAGTCTCTTACTGCACTATTCTTGCCTCCTTGGCAGCACTCAAACCTCTCATCACCCAGTCACAAGGAGTGGTGCAACTCAACCTCATCACCTCAGGATCTGAATGACAAACAGGCTTAACTCTCCAAAGGCATGCTGCCACTCCCAAAGAAACCTAGTTACCCAAATGCATTTTAATAATTGAAGCAAGGCACCCCAGTGTTTCTCAACCAATCCCAACAGTTTTACTTAAGTTTGTACATACACACAAGGGTGAGGAAAAAAATGCATTAGAGAGCAAAATAGTACAAAGATCAATGATGTTGATCCAGCTGTGAATAATCCCTTATTGCCACACTTTTTCACAAAGGCCAGAGTCCCACCTGGAGACTCTAGAGTGAACTGGCCTGCACTCAGATCATGAAGGGACATACAGCCATGAGCCTCCAATCCATTGCACTCACAGAGAACTTAAGAATTAGCCTGTATTTTACAGATACATGCAAACACACAGCAATTCCCTGGCTCCCTCCACCCCACTCCTAAGAATCAAAATCTTGAGGTACAGGCATTTTTTTTTTTTTTTACTAATTTTCTTGCACACACTGGGCTGAAAACTACTGTCTTTACTTCCCGTACATCAAAAGGAGGTATACCTTTACTGCTGCATAATTCTAACACCTTATTTATCTGGCACTGACCTAAAGATAAGAGGGTTGTCTACAAGCACATTTTCTAGATAACTAAAGCTTAGAGAAATTAAGTACCAAAATCTGTTACATTGGCTACACTGGATAGAAATCTTCCTAAGATGAATTATATTTCCTAGTCTTATTATCAAAACACAAAAGCATAATCTACCTTTTTCAAGTTTATTACCAAAATGACCAAATTATCTGATGGTTCCACAGAACAGCAATAGTCTTTGGTGCTATGTAGCTAGAATACAGTAGTCCCTCCTTATCCACAGTTTTGCTTTCTGTGGCTTCAGTTACCCATTGTTAACCACAGCCTGGTTAAATGAAAAATTCCAGAAATAAACAATTCATGAGTTTTAAATTGTGCATCAATCTAGCAGTATGATGAAATTTTGCCCCATCTCGCTCCATCCTGCCTGGGACATGAATCATCCCTTTGTCCAGTGTATCCACATTGTAAATGCTACCCACCCACCTCCTGCCCATTAGTCACTTCTCGGTTTTCAGATTGTTGTGCTATTGCAGCGCTTGTGTTCAAGTCACCCTTATTTTACTTATAATGGTCCCAAAGCACAAGTGTAGTGGTGTTAGCATATTGTTACAATTGTTCTACTTTTTATTAGTTATTGTTGTTACTCTCTCATTGTGCCCAATTTATAAATTAAACTTTATCATAGGTATTTATGTATTGGAAAAAACATAGTATAATAGGGTTCAGTACTACCCATGGCTTCAGGAATCCACTGGGGGTCTTGGAACGTATCCCCCAGAGATAAGGGGGAACTACTGTACTCCTGAACATCTCTGCTTTTTTAATATACATTTTTTCCTGCCTTTTCTTTTACTTATTGCCTCAAGCAATAACCATTTTCCCTCTAATCGACTACAGGCTTAAAAACCCGAATACCAAGCTTCTCCAGAACTCCTGCCCTGAAACAAGCACATATCATCATTCTGCCTCTACTTTAGACAGAGTTCTAGGTACTTTAAGCTACTAGTTACTTCAGATAAGGGAACACTTAAGAGTGGTTGATGAAAATACATGGTAGTGTGGGAAACCAGAATATGCCACCCCCAAAATACGCCTCTTTGGAATAAGGATTCTTTTGGGCTGAAGGCAACTGAGAAGAAGCAGAGGCAGGAAAGCTCTCTGTCCTCCATTTACCTAAAAGCAGGACACAAACTTATAAAGACATAAGATAGCCCACACCACCCTCTCATTAGGGAGGACAAAGGTTAACCACTGACCACTACCAACAACTTAAGACATACTTAAGATGGCACAAGCGGAATCTACAGTAAAAAGCTTTACTAACTTTTATCTGCCAGTCATTTGCCTTGCCCCAATTTGCCACCCCTAAAGACTTAAAGTTCTTTTCCTTTGCCCTGTCAATTCTCTAAAAATTTACTATTCTTTGTTGAAGATGCTACATAAATAGGAATTCTAAGCCACCTCTTTGAGAATTTACTCATTCCTCGAGTGCCTCCCATACATATATGAAATATGTACTTTAACAAATTTCTATTTGTTTTTCTCATTAATCTTTCTTTTGTTACAGGGGTCCATTCTAATTTAGAATTCATGAAGGTTGAGGAAAAAATTATTTTTTCTCCCGTACAGAGGTAAAACAAAACTGCCTTATCTTTAAAAAAAAGAAAGTTATATATACTCATTAAAGAAAATGTAGAAAAGTAGAAAAATGAAAAATAAGAGTTCTATCAGCCAAGTATAATCATGATCACTTCCAGATTTTGCTTACCTGTTCAATTACGGTTTTCAACCACCACTGAGGACCCATCAATGTTATAGCTGCAATGATTTTGGCATGCAGGACTCCAAGTGCCCAGTCCTACAGGAATAAAAAACACTTAACACATTTTTGTCATTGTTTTTAACAGTAAACTGAACAGAGAGGCTATACAATTTTCTTACATTATTTCACTTCAAAACATCAGTTCTGCAAGACTGGTAACAATTTTACAGAAGACTAATATATACTGAAAATTTCAGGCAATTTTTTTTCTCAAATGGTTCAAGTTGAATGTTTCCATCAAAAAATAATTCTTGTATCTTTTGGAAATCTACATTATTTTCCCAAGAGAATTAGGAAAAAAAGTAGACATTCATGGAGATCTCAACAAACATATAAAATAAATGCCATGATTTTATTTCATCAAACTATCTTTAAGCTGTTATATTGATTTTGACTGAGCTGATTTATGTCAAGAGATAACTGTAGAACCAGGTCTGGCCTAAAGAAACGATTCCAAAGGCTCACAGATAGCTTCTAGCTTGGAATACTTGTGGTTCTCCTGCTAAATTTTTATTAGAATCTCTACTGCTCTCCATTCCCAGTACCACTGCACACCATGCTCTTCATGGTACTCACCTGCCACCCCCCAACCTAGCAATCTCTTAAAATGCACATCAGAATATGGAAGAATTCCCTGCTTACAACCCTAAAGTCCTTAGTATGGCACACAAAGCCCTTCACAATCTGGTTTCTGTTTACTTTTTTAAAAATGCATGTATTAAAGAAAAAAAAAACCACATAAAATTTAGATCTGTTCTTCTACAAAACTGAAACCGGTAGAGAAAGCTGGAATCCTCTGTGACCACCACCCCAAATCCTGATCCCTCCCCAGCAACAACTACTACTAGCATTTGGTTACATACTCTCCACATCTTCCCCCATGTATTTATCTGCATCCATACATATGATCTCAATGTCCCATAGAAAATATGTAGTATCATTTTTATATGGGCTTTGTTCATCTTGTTTATTCTCCCTCTTCACCGTCCACCATCTTGAGGCCAATGTTCCGATAAACTAGTTTGATGGGCTAATTTTCTAAATATCATCTTCAAATGGGGTGAGAGGTTGATACACACTGAATTCTCACCTTCATCCCAATGGATGAACAGCTGATGGATGAACAGTTTGTTTGCGTATGGGAAGCTTGGTTTTTGCCCTTTTTATCTCAGTTGTCTATAAATTCTTTTTCTATCATATGGTTTTCAATGCTACAGAAAAATGTGCAATGGCAGTATGATTTTTTTTTTGAAGGTTTTAAGATTTCTCTTTATCCTGAGAATTCAGAAATTTTACCAAGATGTGCCCCCAATATGTATTTTTCTCTTCAATCTCATCTCACTGATTTCAATCTCGGCAAATCTAATGAGCTCTTTCAAGCTAAAGAATCAGATCATTCTTCAATTCAGTTAAAATTTTTCTATTTTTGTTTCAATGATGCCTCACATTTTTCCTTCCTGGAATTCCCATTAAGGTTTAGTTTTCTAGATATCTGTCTTTCCCCTCAATTTCCTCCTCTTGCATTGATCTTCCAGGCCTCCAATCTGTCCACATTTTTATTCATCTACTGCATTTGCTTGAAATTCATACTATGTAGCTCCACAGCAGTTGTGTTCTGTTTTAGTGCTGCTGTTCCTGTGTGTGTGTGTGTGCACGTTCTGCACTCAGTCTGCTGTGTTTATTCTTCTCTCTGAAAGCTCATAGCTCCTCAAGCAGTTCTGTCACTGGCACATGGTCTGATTGGTCTTTCTGACTTCTCTTCCTGTGGCTGCTGAACCGCTCTTAGATAAACACTTGTAATTTTCCTCTGCAGCGAGAAGAGGCTCAGGTATAACTGAGAATATTCTAAAAGACTGCAAAAGGATATTTTAACCTCTTCAGACCTTTGGGATAGCAAGCCAACAATCTCCTACTGAGGAATATGGAGAAAGCCTCTCTGCTCTTTCTGTACCCTTCCACGCTCACAGGTAGGGAAGATCCAACCTACCAATTCAACTTTTTCTTGGCCTTTTGGGAGTCCAGAAGGCACCCAAGTGAGGTTTATGTTCACCTGAGGAGGTCTACAGATCCCTGAGGTCTGAGCTCTTTCAAGACCCACTGCTTTCCAGTCCTTTTCCACAGGACAGGACATATCACACTAGTTACTCTGCTAGAATTCCAAATGAACCCAGTCTCCCAGAGATCTGCAGCTGCTTGCTATAGGAAAGGCAGGGAATTTATTCAGGAATGGAGAATAAGTAAGCTGCTCTTCTTTCAAAAACTTGCCGGTTTTATGCAGAACATTAAGGATACTATGTTGCACATATCTGCCTACAGCTTGTGCTTTTCCTCCACTCAAACATGTCTTAGAGCTTTCTATATCAAAACAAACAGTTCTACTTCATTCTTTTCAACTGTTGTACTGAATTCCAAAGCACAGATATAGCACATTTAGCCATTCCCTGTTGATGGACATTTGGTTTGCTTCTCTTTTTTTTGCCATTATAAAAAAAATGACGAACTAGCAGAAACAGCCTTGTTCATGCCTCTTGCACACACGGAGATGTCTCTTTGCAATAGATTCTAAAAAGTCAAACTGCTGTGTCACAATGCATAAGCTTTTTAAAATCTGATAGTATCAAAGAATTTTTCAAGGTGATGATGGCTTCATAGGCAATGCTGGGTTCTATCTAGTTCACCAAGAACACATGTGTAACTGAACAAGTTGTGTTTATTACTCACTGTAGCGAGGGAAAACGCACAGCCTGGGAAACTTGGGGACCTCCCGTAAGAGAGTGTTAGAAAGGGCTTATTATAGGATTTCAGCTTATGTTAGGGATTTGACGGAGGATTTAAGGAAGTAAGGCTTTGCTGTGTATCAGATGCTATTAGAAAGCAGAGCAGTCTGCATTGTTATCTTAATAAGTCTTTTCTAGAAAAAGGGACAGAGTGAGGCTACAACTGTAATTAATAATAAAGCAATAGCCAATCACGGTAACGAGAAAAAAGGGATGTTTGGTCATTTTTGTAGTTTGGATAATGCTCATGTTCTGTGTTCATACATGATAACAGGGGAGTCTTGTTTTTGCCTTGCTCTATCATGGTCACAGAGTTGCCTTCTATGATACTGATATTCTGTGAAACTGTTTACGTCCAATAGGAGAACACTAAATCCTGGTACCAGACCAGCTCCTCGATGGCAGGAGTTACTCTGCCCTTTTTCAGTGTTGTGCACTGCATAACACTGGAAGGCAGATAATATCCATTTGCCTCACTAATAGTGATGCTATGATTGATTACTGACTGGGTTAGGGTACTGTCTGCTGGACCTCTCCATTATAAAATTGTGTTTCCCTTTGGGACTACAAAGTAATCTGTAAAATGACAATTTGCCATCATGCAAATAACCATTTCTACATTGTGATGGTGTCAACACATGCCCATTAATTCTTCTCCCATCAAGTGGGAGAAGTATATCCCCTTTCCATGAATCAAGTCAACCTCTGTGACTTGCTTGTACCCAGTAGAGTATAACGAAAAGTGATGCTGTAAGTCTTCTGTGATGAGGTCATAAAAGGTGATGCAGCTTCTACCTTGTTTGTAGGAACACTCATTTCCCTGAACTACAATATAAGAAGCCCAACTATCTTGAGGCTACCAAGCTGTGAAGAAGCCCAAGCAGATCTAGGAATTGCAGCCGACATCTCCAGATGGGTACCAACCAACAATCAGCAGTAACCCTCAAACGTGAGTGATGATGTCTCCAAATGATTTCAGCCATAGCTGTCAAATCACTACCAGCCACTGAATCTTCCCAGATGAGGGCCCAGATATCACGGAGAGACAAACCTATATGCCCTGTTTTAATTTCTGACCCACAAACACTGTGGATAAAATAAAATGGTTGTTTTAGGCCACTATCATGTTATGCAGCAACAGTAACTTAGTAACTGAAGACCTATCAAACTTTCACCCAACAGGTTCAACATCTATTGACAATTCTTGCTGGAATCAATTATTGTGTTAGGTATTGCAAAACAGTGATTTTCCAATTCTGTTAATCTCTCTACCTTTATTAGCTGGCATTATTCTGTTTTAAAAAAAAAAAAGCTTCTTTCTCTTAACTGATGCTATTTAACTACCCTGCAATACAGCTTTTACAGAAAGGCATAACATCTGTTTAAATTACATATGCTCCTCAACATACAGTGGTACTATGTCTCAATAAACCTACAGTAAGTTAAAAATACCATAAGTCAACAACATATTTGATATACCTACCTGAGCCAAGCCTAACTTAAACGTGCTCAGAACACTATTAGCCTACAGTTGGGCAAAATCATTTAACACAAAGCCTATTTTATAACAAAATTGAATAACTCATGCAATTTACTGAATGCTGTGCACTGAAAGTGAAAAATAGAATGGCTGTGTGTGTACTCAAAGTACAGTACCTACTGAATGCCTACCACTTTCACACATCGTAAAGTCAAAAAGTCATAAGCCAAGCCGTCATAAGTCAGGGAGGGACTGTCTGTACTTGCCTGTATTACTCATTTCTTCCACTGATTCTCATCTATGAGCCAGGCTGGATTAGAGGCAGTTACCCATATATACATGCCCTGTCTCACTTCCAGGTCTGCCAATGGGCTCCTTCCTGTAATATATTTCTTACTCTTCTTACCCACTCCTCTGTTCTCTACTAATTAGGTTGGCCTAGATATTATCTTCTACAGAAAACTACATCTGAAATGCCCAAATCTATTTAAATACCTCCTACGTGATGTCATAGCTCCTTGTGTTTCCCTAATCACACCACGAGCCACCTATGTGCCTGTCTAGCTTTCCCACCAGGGAACGTTAAGTTCCTCACGAAGTTCCTGTGTGGGCTTCACTTTCATCTGGGACAGAGTACAGGGTTTGGGTATACATTAAAGCACTTAAGTAAATATCTTCTGTTAAATGAAGATTGTAGAGGTTCTCCATCTGCAATAGAGGAAGGAAAACATGGCCCAAATAATTTTCATTTTCCAGAAAATCCATTGTAATACACTAAGAAGAGGTAAAAACAAGGCCAAAAAGCCTCCGAATTACTAAAGTCAAGGCCTAGCCCTTCTTTCACTTATATCTATTAAGAATTTGAGATCTTAATTCTATGTATACTTTTCCACTGAAAAGTTAAATCTATTTTTCCATGACCTTTAAGCCCTTTGCTGTGACCTACATGGTTTCCCTCAGTATGCTCTTTTTAATGAGCCTGTGACCTCGTGGGAAAACATGCTGTAATTATTCAAAAGTATTAAAGTCTCAAAGTCAAAAGGAGCAAGGTACTTCACTCTAGCTCAAAAGTGAAAAGATCAACATGTTAGTTTTTATCTTTAAATATTGAGAAGGCTAAATAAATAGTAAGTAACATTTCAACCTATAACGTAAGCTCTTTTAAAGGAGTTATATGGCCTGCATATTTTGAAAGCAAAAGATTAAAGGGCTTTATTTAAACAATTTCACAAGGGTTCCTAGAATAGAAAAAAAAAATTAAGAAGTCTTTCTAAACTAACTGCTTAAAAGTAAAATCATTTAAAATAATTAAGAACTTTTTTCTGATACCAAATCCTCAACAAATTATTATGAACAAAAGACATGCATTTACCTGCCATGGATAAAAAAGAGGAGTCTGATCCAAGGGAACCCTCAGGGGAGCAACAATAACTAGCTCAAACAAGAGCCCCAAAAGGAGTGGGACAACTCCAGCCAGCAGCACCGCAACTATCAAAGTCTTCATTATCTAGCAGGAAACAAGAGACCAAGTAATTAGGAAGATCTTTCTGACTTTTAGCCAAACTCTTCATACCATTTTGAGGTTTTTCTTCTTTGACCTGATACCTAATAGAATAATACAGTCATCCCTCAGTATCCATGGGGACTGGTTCTAGGACCCCCAGTGGATACCAAAATCTATGGATGCTCAAGTCCTTTATATAAAATGGCATAGTATTTGCACATATGAGAGTACTTCGAAAAGTTCACGGAAAGATTAATATTATCTTTTAATTCCACTTTTCCATGAAATTTTTGAAGTACCCTTGTATAACCTATGCACATCCTCCTCTTGTAAATTTTAAATTATCTCTATATTACTTAGAACACCTAACACAGTGTAAATGCTATGTAAATATTTCTTATACTGTATTTTTTTGTATGTATTATTTTTTATTGTTATACTATTAATTTTTAGTTCTTTTTTTCAATATTTTCAAACTACATTTGATTGAATCCATGGATACAGAACCTATGGATACAGAAGACCAACTGTGTTACCTTAAACAGCTTTTACACATTTTATGAGATTTCTTAACTACATATAATAAAGACCTGAAATTACTATGTATTGCTGCTATAAAAGGGAAATCACAGAAAATTCATTTTACTATATATATTAACCAGGTGGCTGTGCTGTTTTCTCACAATCCCATTCTCAGGACTAGGCTTTTGTTTGTCCAAGAAAACCCACTGACTGGCAGAGGCCCCGGGCCCAAGGGTGGCCCACGCATAGTCTGACCTGTGACCCCTGAGGTGGACTGGTATAGAGGAAGGGCTCTGCACCACCCTAGTTAAGGTAATGAACTGAGCTGATCAATCTGGCTCCCTCTAAAACAGCATGGTCCAACAGAACTTATTATGATAACAGAAATGTCCTTACGTACTCAATATGATAACCATTTAGCCACATGGCTAGTTTATTAGACAGTGCTGCTTCAGAATTTGGAGTAAAGTGGCAAAATGAGAATCAAGTTGACACAAAGAGAAAACAAGATATCGTAGAGTAACTATGAAATCGTGGCCAAAAAAATCAGTCTCTTTAAAGTGGCTTTGGATTCTGATGACCTCTCTTTTTCTGAAGTTAGCCTCAGTGAGTACAGCACATCTGTTTCAACAACAAGAGAATTAGTAGTGTGTGTGTGGAAGATGCAGTTCTTGCTTCCTTACATTGCAATTTGTGATGACATAGAAGAATATTAAATAAAAAACTGGAATTAGCTGATTTCTGTATTTTATATTTAGTTAAGTTTCTCATTATCTTATAGATTAAATAGCAATTAAACCCCTCTGCTCATAATATACAATGAATCTCTCACTATAAAAATGGATTGTTGGGCTGGCCCGGTGGCACACTGGATAGTGCGCCGCTTGGGAAGTGCGGCGGCGCTCCTGCCCGAGGGTTCGGATCCCACATACAGACCGGTTCCCGCTCACTGGCTGAGCGAGGCGCGGGAGCAACACCGAGGGTTGCAATCCCGTTGCCGGTCCCCGGTCCGGTACGGGGGCAACTCTGAGGGTTGCGATCCGTTGCCGGACACGGAAAAAGACAAAAGACAAAAAAAAAAAAGGATTGTTTTTCTTTCAACACTCATATTAAACAAATATTAAACTTCAAGTGAAATCAAAATATAAACTCCCTCCGAGGGTTCGGATCCCACGTACAGACCGGTTCCCGCTCACTGGCTGAGCGAGGCGCGGGGGCAACACCAAGGGTTGCGATCCCGTTGCCGGTCCCGGTCCGGTACGGGGGCGACACTGAGGGTTGCGTTCCGTTGCCGGACACGGAAAAAGACAAAAAAAATATATATATATATATATATAAATTCACACACAAAACTAGAGTTGATTATACGAATGAAAAGGCATACGTAGTGACCTAAACATATTTCCCAGTCACAGACGTCATGCACATACACACATACATAAATCACCAAACTTGGATAATCATCTTAGTGTTGTTTTTTTTTTTTTTACTCTACATTTGTAGTAATCAGTTCTTTACTGAGAGCAATAATTTCCTTTACTTATTACACACTAATAATAGCCAAGACATTCTTGAATTAGTAACAGACTGTAATTAAAAGAATCCCACTGATATGAAAAACATCAACTGGATCCTGAAGTCAAGATTTCACATATTCAAATAGATCAAAAAAATCAAATTTAAGAAAAAATACCAATAAAGGAAAATTCTACTTAAGATTGATTTTAAATTCTACAGAATATCTCATTCCTTAAAAATGCAATCAATCTCCAAATATAAGTTTTTCTAATTCTTAATTATATTACTTAAGGGCCTTACTGGATCACATAGTAGCATGTTTTTCTTTTAACCCTCGAATACATCTGAACTTAGGACTATAGCTCTCGGAATGAACCAGAAAGCTACTATCTTTAAGGAATAGTCCTCCTAATTTAAAAAAAAAAAAAAAAAAAAAACTCTCTTGAAACTATCAGCATAATGAGGAAATAAAAGTGGGGGAAAAGACTTAAAAAAAATCACTAAAATATGTACACTACTTTTATCAGACAAGATCAGTCTTTTATTATAAAAACCTACCATGAGGGACCATTCTTTAACCTTCTGGAAGATCACTCTGCGTCCCTGGGGCATCCACGCCACTAGTACTGTCACCGCCCTTATGGTTAGCCAGCAAACATAGAGACCACAGGCAGCTGTGTAGAGCTCATGGATTTTGGCAGTCCCCGTCCAAAACGACATTAACCAACGGCCAGCAAATACTGAAAAAAGAAAGGCTGACAAATGAAACATGTGGCTAGGTAAGGACAACTGTAATCTTGATGTTGTTCTATTTTCATGTTAGGAAAAAGATCACATTTTGATATATCAATGTCTTCACTAAAACACACAGACAAAAGACAAAAATCACAAACTCTAAAGAATGTACAATTATTTGATTAAGACACAACCAAAACAGAGTAAGTCATTAGGGACAAACTCTCCTGGATATGTACTCTAATTTGCCATGCCAATTACTCAATCTCTTGGGTCTTAACAAGCTTTTGAAGGGATAGTTGATTTTGTTGTTTTTATCACCAATTGAAATCATTATGAACATAATAGGACAAAGGTGGAGAATTTCTTTGCTATTATTTGTGCTGTCAATACTTTCAATATTTAGGAACATTACAAATAATTTAGAGTAACTTTCTTCTGTGGCTAGTTCATCAAGACAGAAAACTAAGCTTATTTTAATAAGGGGTAGACACAATAACATTTTAAAGCATAATAATCAAAGCATACCATATTAATTTTCTTAGAAAAAAATTAAGATCATCTAAATATACTGGAATGTAAGAAACAGATTTGAGAGCTGTCTAATGGATTGCCTCACACAAAAACTTGTTAGAAATAAGTTATACAGTGTACCCACAACATCATTTATACAATTTAGTAACTTTCTTTACATGATTAATTCTAAATAAGGTTAGAGGGAACATCAAAACCCAATTTTCCAGTGTATTTTTTCCTATAGATTGCATTTCTAATATGGTGGTATTATTTTTGAATACCTAGAAGGAGATGGTGGACATACTGACCATGTTCCATACATTATCTCATTCACCCTTCCAACACCTCCCGAGATGATATGACCTCCACTTTAAAGATTAAGAAACCGAGGGTCAGCAACTGACCAACCAAAGTTACACAGAGTGGAGCAGAATTTGAATGCATGTCCATATGACAGAGCTCATGTTCTTGACCACTGGACTCCACTGTCTCCAAATCAAACTAAACCAACTCAACAGTCAAGTCTTAGAATCCATAATGCTAATAACCAGGCTCCTTGCAAACTCACAAAATAGCCTGGATGTGAAAATAACTCTTTTAAAGACATATATATGTAAATGTTACATGAAATAAACATGTGTGCATGTTAATTTAAAGATATCAAAATCATCATTGATCACTAATGCCACAGAAGATTAGTATTTGATAATTCTGTAGAAATGTCTAGTGTTCTATATATATTTCTACTAGAGGGTTTGTGTTTCCTGATTTGGGGGACTTTTTTTGTTTTAAACTTAATGGCCACTTTCTATTCCACACTTTATATACATCTAATCTAAAAAGTGTTTTTGAGAGGACAGGATTAGTTTTTCATTGAGAGTAACTTATCAATTAAACTGTAGATATAGAAAAACAGCATATGAAGAGAACAAGCATTCTCATCACCTCAAACGTATAAGTCTAAGCATTTCTATGCTTAACTAAAAATAACTGCATTCTTTCCACTAGATGGTGGAACTGGATTCAAGGGAAACACTTGGTTAACAATGTTTAATGAAACTAAATTACTCTTATTGCCAAATTCACGTACTAAAACTAGTTTTCCTTCTTTTGTTAAATTTTAATATTCTTGATTAAAACATGAAAATGAAACATAAAAACACAAATACAAAAAAAATGTCCAAAGTTCAAAAACTAAGTTTTCTCAGCAATATGTTTACTACATTGTACTCAAATCGTTAGCTAGACTTTGTCTTTTTAACAGCTGTGATTTGAGTAGTTACTAAATAAGAGCAAAGTACTAAAGGTCAAAAATCACTATGTAGAAATGGTAAAATCTTTATTTTTATCAGTTTAAGGAAAAATCACAATTCTTATGAGTTAGAAAATGTTCTCTTTTATTTTAGAAATAGCATTTGAAATTAATTTTTCTAGTTGTTCTTTCCCAGCTTTAGCCCTCATGGGAAAATTCAAATAATACAAATTTCATTTATAAAATTATATTGAGTTAGTGTTACAATCAAGACAATAACTCAATATACATTTATGTTTAACAAGAGCTGAAAAATTATCTTCCACTTCATGATTATTTAAGCAGTTAACACATATAAATTTGATTTAGAATTTTCTGGCTGCATACAAACAATAAACGAGGGGGGAACAAGCTGCTTTTGTCATTTCTCACAGGCTCTCACTCCACCCCCATTTATCCCTGACCTCCAGAGAAAATGACAAGCTACTATAGTCATCCACAGCTTCTTATTAGATTAAGAAACATTAATCAGTTGAACTGTCCAACAAACTTAATGCCATAGAAGATTAGTATTTGGAAATATCAGATGATAAAGGACAACAGTCTGGCTTCATAATGTTCTCTAGCAACAGCATGCTATAAATTGGAAAGAGAATTACATAATGTGAACAAACATAATTATCATCAAAAGACTGGCTTGAAAAAATGACTTAAGTCATACACATGACTTTGTGTAAATCCATACTGTAGTAAGACAATATTCATGAAAACTAAGTGACCACAAGTACTTTACTTCCAAAATCAAATCATAATTTATATCTTGCCTTTGTCCCCTGTAGTCCAAATGAATCCAACAAGATGGAGAATCAAATGGATCAATATCCCATATTCAATAAAAAATGAGAGGAAAACTATTTCAAGTTTATATTTGATGAAAAATTATAGTATCTCAGCAAGATACTATAATCTTTTTTTAAAAAGAGCTAATGATGTTATTAGTGGAAAGCTAGAATAAGCTCATACCTGGTAGAGTAAGGCAGATGAGGCTGGCAATCAGTAATGTTACACACATGAAGACAATCAACAGAAATATCTGCAAGGTAAAACAAAGAGATGCGTAAATGCCCAATGTATCTTATGACATCCTCAAAAATCAACACAGTTCTCCCATCAAAAAGAAATTGCCTGTTTCCTGAAAATTTTACATAAAAAGGAAAATTTTATTTTAGGTAAAATTATGTATAATTTAGGACAAAAGGAAAATAAGCGTCCATTTTCACATAATCAGATACATCCACAAATAACAAGCAAAAATATTTTTAATCAGAGAGCATAAAAATAAAACATATTCAGCTTAAATGTTCCCTTGCTATTAATTAAAATGAAACATTACAAAATAAAAATATTCACCTTTTATCAAATAATAGTGCTATCCAATCAGAATGTTCTGCAATGATAAGAAATGTCTAGATATGCACTGTCCAACACCACAGCCACTAGCCACATATGGCTAATTAGCACTTGACATGTGATAAGTGTGAATGACTAAAACTTTATTTAATTTAATTACATGTAAACGCAAACAGCCACATGTAGCTAGTGGCTCCTCTATTGAGAAGTTCAGATAAAAGTGAACACACAGAGGAAGGAAACAGTTTGCCAGGGCAGAATGGCAGTGACTATGGTTTGCCTTCTACCTTTTAGATACCTCTATACAAGACTAGAGAGCACAGCTCTGGTGGGAAGCCTGAAGAGGACAGATGATAAAACTCAGAGGAGACTCTGATCCGGCTAGAAAGAACCTTTTGCTTAGGCCTTTTTTGTCTCTGAAGAGCTGAGTAAACATCAGGGAAAAAGAAAAAGGGAGCTCATTATGAGGTATGCTTTTAAGATTAAGAGATAAAGGAAAAGATGACCTTTAAGTTCCCCTCAGGGTTATGCAGCAAAGTCCTCTAGAATAAGGTACTGCATAGGGAACACAGAAGCAGGAAGAACAATTCAGGGAACATGGTGCACGTTCAAGGCTCTCCACTATCTGGTTTCTGCCCAGCCAAGAGCTTCACCTCTCACTGCTCCCCTCATCCCTCACCTCTCCCCTGAAAATACCCCACTAAATATATCCAATTATCTGCAGTTTCAAGCCTACTATGTCTAATATGTCCTTGTCCTGGCATATGCCTGGAATGTCCTTCCCACTTTACATTTTTTTCTCTGTCTGGCCTCTTGACTTTAAAAACAGTTCAGGCACTACCTCCTCCAGGAAGATTCCTTTGGGCTCATACTATGAACCAGTGGCCTCTGACTGAAGCATTCACATCATCCTCTCTAAACATTCATTATGAGAACCCAAATCTGCCACTGTTGGTTTTCTCATCTCTCCAAGCAGACTATAAGCTCTTTCAGGGCAAAAGACTGTGTTTTACACTCTCTAAATCTCTCATGCGCACTGAAAATATCATAGACGCTCAAGATATTTTGCTGAATGAATGGATACATTTGACCCACAGGTAATCCATCCATAAACATATTATGATGACTATTTTTATAATAATTAAAGAAAAAAAACCCTGAGGCTGACATTAAATAACTTGCTCAAGTTTCAAAATGATCTGACTCACAAGCGTGTATTACTAAAGGGTATTTAAAATATAACAGACTGGATGTAAATGAAAAATGACTTCATACTAATTTTGTCAGCTTACATTTCTGACAAAATTCTGAATCACAGACTGATCACTTGGTTTAAAGACCAGAGAGACTCATGCTTTCTTAACCAATCTGGCGGTCAGTTTCAACTATCAACATGAGATTACCACCCATATCTTGCAGTATTTGGGTGGGGATTAAATGGGAGAAAAATATTTAAATGCCCATTCAGGTTCCTGATACATAGTTAAAATGTACCAATAATGTTATTTTCTTATTTTTCTAGAATCTTGCTTTTCCTCTCAAACAGAGAGTAAGAGCCCATGGATTCCCAACTCTATGATCCATCTCTAAAATTTGATAAACTAATCTGATCATTTACATATATTAAATGCATAATGAGAATAATAAAACACGGATTTTTATCAGGAAAGTATAAGACATGTCTACACAGAGAACTGGATTCTAACAGTACCAATTTTCAACAGAAATTTGAAAGAATTCTATTTCTGGCTCAGTCTGTACAGGACTTACCCTGAGTGGAAAATGTAAAGGCCGGCGGTAAGGCTGAAAGCCGACAGGCCCTCCCTGCTGAAGTATAGCTTGGTGGGCTGCATGCAGGCCTTCCCCCACCACAGGAATAGCATTGTTATTTCGAGCATGCTGGTTATTGTTGACTTGTTGATTTGCACTGTTCTCGTTTTCTTCCTGGTCTCCCAATAAATAGGAATGAAGATCCCTGTACAAAAATTACATCAGTGAAAAGTCTCACTTCAGTCAGAGCAGAATGGCAGACATGAGGCTTATTTTCTTAATGTTTACTACTAAGGGTAGAAAATGTACATGTAGAGTCTATACAGAGCACTATTACCTCAATTTCGTCTAAATGTTGGTGCCTGCTTTAAACTAAACCTTTCTAAATTTAATAGTAATTAACTTAAAGAATACCCAATAAATTCAATCTATTTTATGTTTTCTTCAGCCAGAATCTGAAAAGAAATCAGCAACTGAAAAAAAAAAAAGTACAGTCTTCGAGATACTCTATGTGAGGATCTTAAGGGAAAAAAACCTTCTCTATAGATGACTACTGTGTCTACTGAAACATGCAGTCCAACTAAAACCTGCAAGCTACAAATCAGTTAAAGCGAAAAATGAGAAGGGGGTAGGGAACAGTTAGAGAAGGACAGATACTCAAATATAAATCCATATTTCATATGTTAAGATATCTACAGAATGACAAATATTCTCTGAAAAACTTTAAAATCACAAAGATTCAACTTATAAATAAGTATAATGCACATAAAGTTTGAAAAAATAAGTAAATGCAACATATTGACTAAAAGATTGAGAACCCAAATCTGAGAAAAGCCTATTTACCAGGTAAGAATCTCTAAAATAAAGCTAAGTTGGTTTGGTTTTAATGCACCAAAAAAATTTTTTTAACCTGTGTAATAAAGTTAAAGAAACTGGACCAGCAGCAAACATCTATAAGAGGATAAAAATATGCATACACTCTCCATAAAAAGGTGGGCATGAAAAAGTTTTTTAATTTAAAAATTTTAGAAATAAGTATTACATATACCTACAGACATTACTAAATTGTCTCTGATCAAAACTAATTTTTCTTGAGTGGGGTGTGGAACATACTTTTTCAGAAAGGTTATTAAATGGACACAAACGGCATACATGACTATGGAGTTAGCTGCCCATACTCACAGCAAGTACCCAGCGGTAACAGTCCATGCTCGTACAAGCCCCTTCAGCCACTGCCTTGTGTGTCCCTGTTCAAGTAACGCTGGCAAGACAACCTGAAGCAGAAGCAGCTCAAGGGACAGTTCACTCACTGGAGCATCACTAAGACAATTACAAAGAGCCATGATTTATAATGTGAATTCTATATTCTATTATAACTACATTACATTAAATATTTAATGGGATTATAACAAAACTCCTTACAGAGCTGAATGAACTCACTGTGTCCTTACTACCTCTGCTCCCATTTTCTCTTGAAACCAGTGAGGCTTTCCCTGCAAACTCTACCAAAATTGTTCATGATAAGGTGCCAATGACCTTCATGTTGTTAAATTGATGGTCAAGTCCTGGTTCTCACCTTACTTGCTATATTAGTAGCATGTAATACAACCAATCACTTCTTCCTCCTCAAAACACTTTCTCTGTTGGGCCGGACTGGTGGCGCACTCGGTAGAGTGCGGTGCTTGGGAGCGCGGCCGCGCTCCCGCCGAGGGTTCGGATCCCATGTAGAGACTGGTCCGCTCACTGGTTGAGTGCGGTGCGGGCGTGACACCAAGGGTTACAATCCCAACACCAAGGGTTGCGATTCCGTTGCTGTTCGCGGTACGGGCGCAACACCGAGGGTTGCGATCCCGTTACCGGTCACGAAAAAAGACAAAAAGGAAAAAAAAAAAAAAAAAACTTTCTCCGTGAATGGCTATTAAGACCTACTGGTTCCTCTTTACCTCCCCAATCTGAGAATACTGAAGATCGCCATGCTCTGTCCTCTCTCCTCTCATCTACACTCATTCTCTGGGTGAATGCTACCCTTATGTGGCTTGAAATAGCACCTTTCTAAACATTTCTATCTACTACTCCGGCATCTTCCCTAACTCTTAACTTGTGTATCCACAGTGCCAACTCAACTTTTCACACTGACATGTACTAGACCTCTTAAAATTCATCATATTCAATATCAAGTTCCCAATCTTCTCTGTTAATCCTCCTCTTCCCACAGTTGTCCTCATCTCAGTAAATGTCAACTCCATCCTTCCAGGTGCTTAGGGCAGAAAACTCCAATCCCTGACTCCCTTCTTTACACCTCATATCCAAACAGCTAGAGAGTCCTGTTGACTATACCTTAACAATATCCTATATCCTAACCTCTTCTCACAGTCTCCACTGCTACATCTGTCACCCACTGCACGTCACCTCCTTGCTGGCTTCCTATTTCCGACTGGCCACTCCAACCCAGTCTCTACTCATCACAGCAGCCAGAGTGACCCTCTTTAAACCTAAATTGGATCACTCCTTTGCTCAGAGCTTTCCAAGAGCTTTCCAATTCACACAGGTAAAAGCCAGAGGGCAGCCTACAATGGTCTCTAGGAGCTGGCTTTACATGACCTCTGTTGACTTCATGGCCAACTACTTCACCTTCCCCTTTCTACTGCAGCCAGACTGGCCTCCCTGCTGCTCCTCAAACAGACCTGGGTGCCACTGTACCTGCCTGACCCTCTGCAAGGACATTCTATCTTCAGAGATCCACATGACTCACCCCTTATCACCTCCTTCAGGGCTTTCCTCAAATATCACTCCCTCGGGTTTTCACCAGTCACTCTTCCTAAATTGCAACCTCGTCCTGGCTACACTCCCTATCCCCCTTCCCTACTTTATCTATCCCCATAGCACTTATGACCACTTAGCATACTATATACTTTAATTATTTTAATGTCTGTCTCTCCCCACTAATATGTAAGTTCCAAAAGGGCAGAAATTTTTTATTCTGCTTTGTTCACTGTTATATTTCTATTGCATAGAAAAGTATCTGGCATATAATAGGCCCTCAATTTTGTTGAATGGAAGAATGAACTAAACACTATATGGCACAAAAGCTTTGCTAAACTTCTAGGTATAACTGACTACCAAAATGGGTTTATCCCCAAAATACATAAAGCCAGACCTGTGTTTCCTGGTTTTCATTATGATTGGACTCAAATACATACTACATATGAACTAAAGGTAAGAGTAAGAATGAGAGGACCATATTCCAAATATATAAAAATCCTAAGTGTAGAAAAACAAAGTTTTATTTAGAGAGTAACAAAGAAATAAAATGATTCTGCATTTCAAATTACATACTGGCATTTTTTTCTGCCACTTTAAGGAATCAGGATATAAATACCTGCCAATTCTAACTTAATGAAATACAGATCTGAGGTTTTACTATGTATGCAACAAAAACCTTTTATTTTTGGACAATCGTGTTTCTGTGCAAGGCATTAATACTCAAATAAGAGATGATCTGTGCTACCTTAGATAAAATAACAAATATTTATAAAATAATAGATGCTATAAAAATAGATAAATATTATACCAATGAAGGCAACTTTAAAGGATGAGAAGATGGTTTACTCTAGTTAAGGAAAATAAAACCTTGATCTGAATTTTGAGAAAGAATATCAAAAGTCTTCCAGGCAAACATGGGGAGGAAGGTCAGTGTAAACAGAGAGGGAAAAACAAAGAATAGCTAGGCAATTCCGGAGAGAATCAATGGCAGTATAGCACAGCTGGAGAGAAAAATTCAAGTCAGACAGTGCTGGGACAAGATTGTGGAAAGGCAATGTGAGATTATGCCAGGCCTTGTATGTCATTCTAAATAGGCTGGATATTATCATGTAGATTACAAAGCAACTGCTGAACAATTTTTAAATGGAGGAAGTAAAATAATCAAATTTTTAGAAAATCTAGAGGCAGAGGTATTGAAGATGGATTATAAATGGAGAGCAAGAGGAAGACCTAAACTATGGCAGTAAATGGTAAATCAAGTTGGATTAGTAAGAGATCTTAAGGAATTAGAATTGACAATACTTAAAGACTGATTAGAAGTAAATTTGAAGAAACCCAATTTGCCCACAACAAGGATTATGACTGTGGGGATAATGAAAATCACTAAGGGGAACACAAGATAAGTGGTAGAGATTAGGTTTCCAGGTTTAAGTTTTTAAACCAAAAAAGATTTTTCATTTCTAAGATTTGTATTTTTAATCCATAATTAAACGTATAACTTTGGCTTCATTCATTATGATGTGCACCTGAAAATAAAAATGACGCTACTAACACACTCTCAGGTATGGTAAAACATTTCAGCACTGAACAAATGTATACTTTATTTGCAGAGAAGTAAATGTTCTCCTTTGGAAAAATGTAACTACTAAACTAATGTTTATATAATCTAGAATATGGCAAAATTTAACTGTCAGATGATTTCCAATATCTATAAGAAATGAATGTTTTAAATGTTTAATGTAATGTGAATATCAAAACCTTAATGAAGATAAATTAGTAAAGCTATTCTGAATTTTAAGAACTTACCTGTAGAGCATGACATTGTATGGAAGAAAAGTAGGCAGCAGACTCTTAATTATACGTATAGGAAGCCAAAGCATCAGGAGGACAATAGAGCCAAAGACAATCTGCAGTAAGAAATGGCATGACACCACTGTTAATCGCTCCCACGCAAGAAAGGTGGTTGCCTAAACTTACTCAACCAAGACACAGCCCAGGCCTGTATCCACCCAGAACCCAAGTGTTCTCGCTCCACACGCCGCCTTTGGGTCACTTTGCGTAAAAATGCATTCCTGAGATGGCCACTCCTCTCACTGTAAGGATGTGCCCCTCTCTTTAGGACAGAAAGGCTAAAACAGGAAACGTAAAGGATAATCACTGCATGATGTGTGAGGAGAGAGCTATAAATTTACAGTGAAGGAGCAGAATTGCCTGCAACTTAATTACCTGTAACCATCTACGACTTGATCCATGTTAATGGCTACAAAAGTTTCCAAGGGGCACAATATTGCTTTTAAAACTTTATTTTGGAAAAACTTAGATTTAACTAGGTAATTTCTTCTTCCAGGTAGGAAAGAGACTTTGAGATGCTTCTGTTAAGAATTTAATTTAGAAGCCAGTAAATTTCTTCTTCCAGGTAGGAAAGAGACTTTGAGATGCTTCTGTTAAGAATTTAATTTAGAATTTAATTTAATGTTCTTCCAGGTAGGAAAGAGACTTTGAGATGCTTCTGTTAAGAATTTAATTTAGAAGCCAGTAGTAAGTCACCATTGCTTCAATGCAAATTAAATGTAATTCAGACACTCATAATTTGGCAATCAATTATACTACTATGGAACTAGAAGACATCTTTGTTTTCATAAACATTTTATTTACTTATTTTAACAAAGTAACCAATAAAACAGCTACTTGGCAATGGGTTCCACAGGTTGATAAGTTATTCAAAACCAGCCTCCTGATCAAAAAAAAAAAAAAAAATCAAAAAACTAAAACTAATACTAAATCTAAATGAAACCAAAGGGCAGCACACTTTATTCCAAAAACAATGAAAAGATCTGCTCACCACTGACAAAATAAATCTTCGGAGATGCCTATAAATGGGCAAGTGGATCATTTCCTGTACTGGATTAAAATCTGGATCATTTAAATTCCTTAGAAACCATAAGACACCAGGTCGAAGCACCTGCAAATACATTTTTAAATGCTATAAATATTCACCAATGACTTTAACCTCTGTATACCAGCTAAAACATTAACAGAAAAATAAGCTCCTACAATTATATGGCATCTAAAACAGGCCCCAGAAAATTCATATGGTTTTCCTCGGAAAAGAAGTTCTCAAACCAGAATCTTTATAAAAACTACCCTGTGTTTGATGTACTTTGATGCTTTTAGTCATTCACTGATTTTGGCAAAAAATCTACATCTGTGTGTTATGAAAAATAAATAAATGCAACCATTGCTGTACTGTATCACCTGGTGAAAGGATTATGTTGCAATTAATAAATGTCCTAAATAGAAGATCTGATTTGGGGTTATCTTAATTGAGAAACACAACAGCTTCTCAGTATCATTTAACTACCCGTATCTTTTTCCCTCTCTGAATGGAAATTATCACCCAAGAGGCTATGGGGTAATAGGGTAATAAATGAGTCTGAGTACTAGACCTGCATCATCCAAACTCATTGAGTTACCCTTTGTAAAGCATCTAATTTGCCCAAACCTATATTCCTCCATCTTCCAAATAAGGGGTTACAACATATGATCTCTAAGGTTCAAACTCTCAAACACTACAATTGTGTATCAACAAAAAAACACCACACTGATAAAATGAAAAATTCATTATAAAACACTATCACTTAACGATGTAGAGTTTACATATAATTGCAATTTTTAAAAACACATTACTGTATTTGCTTTAGTCTCAAAGAAAATATGCAAGCTTTGTTTTCAAAACAAATTTACTGAACTTAAATGATTCAGGAGAATGTTTTGGCCCCCAACCCCTCTCCTCATCTTCAAATCTTTCGAAGAGCAAAATACTCCCAGAACAGCACTCTCAGCCTTTATGTTTCTGTACTCTGTTCCCACTGGATTTGCCCACCTTTGCTCCTCCCAGCCCTGCACATCTCCATCATTAGTCTCAGTGAAGTAAGCTGCTTAGCTCAACAGATATATTCATTCCCAGGCTATAAAACTGAGGAGAATAGGAATCATGCCTTTGTTTCTCACTACTACCTCAGCATACAGCATGGTGTCTGGCATTTAGTAAGCATTCAGTAATATCTGTTGAATGAATGAGCTTGAGTTGTATGCTAATCCAATAGTAATCTGTTTTCCTCATCTTCACATTAGTAAGGACCAGACTCTGAAAATAGGATTAGTAAAGGTAACTATCTGACAAGTGAACTGGAAACATAAAGAACCCTCAGTATAATTCTATACTTAAGGTTCCTGCTTCAAAACCACTTTACATATTCAATCTTGCATCACACAAAATTCCAAGAGTTTGTATTGGAGGATGGGTACAATATATAACAAGTAAAACGAGTGCTTTAATTTCATTTTTTCCCCTCAGTCTAACTCTTTCAAACTCATAAGTGATTACAGAAATATTAAAACTCATAGATTTTTGAGACAAACTGAAAACAGTCTAAAACAATCAAGCCAAACTCCCCGATCATTTATTCCCTTAGAATAAAATAATAGAGGACAGGAAATCATCATAGCCTTTGAGGCATGACTGGTAGTCAAAGCAAAAGTCCTTTTCATCAATGCACAGTCAGCATTTCTCTGTAGGACTTACCTCTCTCAGTAACAGAATGAAGGAGGCAAAGTAGAACACATACACCATTCCCACCAGCCAATGCAGAAACATGGTAGTACCTGGAGCCGACTGAAAGCTCAGTTCTCGATCTTTCAGAGTAGCATCAAACATTTCCTGAGTCAAAACAGAATAGGTGAGAGAGATCTACACCACTTACATTTGCCAAATTAACATTTACATCTTCTAGGAAGTGAATAAATCACTATGTACACAAGGTATGATGTTCTAGGACTGCAGTTCTCTTAATGCCATCTCACTGTGTCACAGAACTACACGTATGATATAAAATTTGATACTACCTTAAAAATGTATATAACACTTTCAAAGTTTTAAATAAAATATGATAAATCAATTGATGAATAAGAGCTTTGTTCTTTTAGTAATACTGCTACTATGAAAGAACCATTTTTGTTTAATGTAAGACCTTCTTTTCTTGGTTACAGTTCTGCATTCATGAGTAGTTTTAACAATAAGGTATGGGGAAGAGAGGTAAATGTTATTTCAGAATCAAAGGCAGCTTTTCTACAAATAAAATATTTTTGAAAAATCAAAAACTGATTATCACTAACAGCCATTAAAGATTATAATCAAGGCTGAGCATCTTAATTAAAACAAATGGTTAGGGTCGAATTCATTACTACAAAGATATCTCCTTATCAGATTACTCTTTTTATGTAATGTGTTGGCTGTATCATAAAATTTAGGAGAGCAAAATGAGTAAGAAAATTCACCACTGGTTATTAGAAAGGCTCCAGTCAAAATATCCTTTCATCAAAAATTTGCACAAAGCCTCAAAAAAAAAAACCAGGTACTCAAAAAAAATTTGCGACATTAAGATTCGATGACGATACATTTTCAGAGAAAATAGGCAAATTATCAAATATTTACTTCCCTTTAAAAAGAACCCACCTGAAGACATCCTTTTTTGAAGCTTTGAAATTATGAAACTATTGATAATGAATAATCAACTTACCAGCGAACAGATATCCAGCCACCAACCACAAATGAGAGGAAACACTCCAATTTCTACCACCACTAACAAAGAGACCTGCAGTAAAAATGAAGGTAATCAGTATCACTCAAATGTAGGAGAAATCGTTTCCAGTTTTAACTTATAACAGGAATTACCTTAACAACGATATAGCAGACTCCCAGTAAGCGACGAGACCTATGAAATTTAACAAGTGTTGCCAAGCCCTACAGCATCTAGTCAAGGAAAAACCAAGCATTTAAAGATGCGTTAAACACATAACTATTTAGAAAACACTTAATATTTTTTGACAGACAAAATTAATTTATTTTACATTTTGTTCATACTCACCCTTACTATAAAAACCTACAATTTTTACTAAGAGGACAAGGGAAGAAAAAATAATCTTGCCATTAATGAGAACAACTGTTTGTTATAAATAATATCACTGAAGATCCAAGTTGGGTCATTAAAGGATACATGACAAATTATCAGTGTTATTGCTAAAAGTATATACCCAACTATGGTTGTGATGAGGCCTTCAAAATGAGACGCTTGAACCTGGAAATAAAAAATAAATAAATAAAATTTAATTTTACCACATGGGCCTACACCCCAGTTTTACCAATGTAGTAAATAATCCAAATGACTAAAAGTGAACTGTCTAGGCAATTTATAATTAGAAAACAACCACAAAATTTCCTTTGGATGACATCTCTGCAAATCGGACTCTCCTACTGACACTTCACCCAAGGAGACAAAATAACAGAGTGAGTTAAATTTTACAAAAATAAGAACACTGTAATACAATAGTCTGCCCTCTGTTCTCACTCTAAGGCAAATCTGCTAAAGGCTAAATGCTGAAAGCAGCACCAAACTGCCCAAGTCACCCGCCTGCCTGGTAACACCCTAATTACCTCACTTCCTATACTAGAAGTAACTGTATAAGCTTCTCTTGCTCTCCAAATCTATTCCATTGGTGACTTAAAAAGAATAAGAGTTTCAATAGCGACAAATACTGCCAATCTGCATCTTTTTGGTTTCTGAGTTTCAGATGGCAAGAGGAAATAGTATGTAAAGTCCAAATTTATCAAAACACTTAAGTGAACCTTTCAAGTTCTTGCATCCAACTAATGAGAATCAGAGAGCTGCACTAAATACTGAAACACTTCAGAATGTGACCTCTCAGGACTCATACACACAGTTAACAAAGGACCTCATCTCTTCCTTAAAAGACTAAAACCTCCTAGGGCCCCCCAAAAAGAATAGAAGTCCATCCAAATATACCTATTCATCTACCTCTGAGAAATAACAATGAAATGTCAAAATCAAAGCAAATTCTTTAGAAAAAATTACAACCCTAAGATAGTCTATTCCTTTATTGAAACTGATTGATATATTGTTACTTTTCTAAATTCAGTATAGGCCACCTGGGAAAAGGGAAAGAAAGAAACACACAAGTTCATGGAGCAGACAGAAAATCAGCCTGTGGGAAACTTTCCCACAACACATCTCAGGCCCACCCAGCAAGAAGACAGTGCACCATGGGATTTCAGGGCACATATCTTCATTAGCTGTCAATATAACCTACTATCTCTTGGGCCACTGTTAGTTTTAAAAGAAAAGAATAAGACCATGTTGGCTAACTATTCCTTTGCACAAAGGCAGATTAAGAAATGAAGTAACTCTTTAGAATATTATTACTTATTCAGCAAATATCAAATTTGGGGTAATTTATGAAAGTTAAGTTTGTGAAAGTATTATACTCACATGTTCTTCAAATCCCAAACCAACAAGGGAGAAATGACCAATATGGTAAGGACAAAATGCTAAAAGGGGGAAAAAACTCAATGAAAACTTCATCAAAACAATGAACATTCCCAGTACAACTCCAGTAGCGAACTGAATTATGTTCCCCCAAAACTCCCTGAAACTTGAATTCTGTCCCCCAAGTTTTATGTATTAGAAACCTAGCCCCCGCTGTGACTGTTAAGAGGGTGGGAAATCCTATTATGTTAGTTGAAAGGTGGAGCCTTGAAGAGGTGATTGGATTGTAGGACCATGCAGTAGTGAATGGATTAAAAATGGTGGTCAGGGGCTGGCCCGGTGGCGCACTGGAGAGTGTGCCGCTTGGGAGCGTGGTGGTGCTCCCGCCGAGGGTTCGGATCCCATGCGGAGACCGGTTCCCGCTCACTGGCTGAGCGCGGTGCGGGCGCAACACCGAGGGTTGCGATCCCGTTGCCAGTCCCCGGTACGGGCACGACACCAAGGGTTGCGATCCCGTTACCGGTCAGTAAAAAAGACAAAAAGGAAAAAAAAAATGGTGGTCAGAGGCCAGCCCCGTGGCTCACTCAGGAGAGTGTGGTGCTGGTAGCACCAAGGCCGCAGGTTTGGATCCTATATGGGGATAGCCAGTGTGCTCACTGGCTGAGCGTGATGCAGACAACACCAAGCCAAGGGTTATGAGCCCCTTACCGGTCAAAAAAAAAAAAAAAAAAAAAGGTGGTTAAAGGCGTGCTTCTGAGGGCTTTAAAAGGAGAGGAGAGTCTGTCTCTCTCTCTCTCTCTCTCTCTGCTTCCACCATCTTGCAATGTGAGACTCCTGGGTCACTGTCACAAACCCCAGATGGACTTTGGACTTCTCAGCCTAAGAAACTGTAAGCAATAAATGTAGTTTTCTTTATAAATCACCCGGTTCCACATATTCTGTTATAAGCAACATAAACGGACTAATACAACTCCCCCCTAAAAGGAACCAGGGCTTCTTGGAGAAATGGAAGATTCCAGTTAACAAAGGACCTCATCTCTTCCTTAAAAGACTGCTATTGCATTACCTGGGACATTCTCTATAACCAAAGAATAACAAAGTTATCAAGGTCTAATCAGACCATGTCATACAGACATAGGAACCACTGTGAGGAGGGTGTCACACACCAGAGAGGACAAACTGAGCACTAAAAAGAATAATGAGCAAAGCTGATGGAAACACACTGAATACATACAAACCCATGAGTTCTTAATGCTCAAAAAAGGGAAAGCCGAAAATAACCACAAAGGAAAAAAAGCAACATCGCAGAAAACACTTCTCTGTTTTGGAAGTAGTTAACACACCAATTGAAGTAGTTAACATACCAATTCTTTATTTTGAAAACTGAAAATTAAAGGAAAAAAACTGAGCATCCGTCCTGCTTCTCCTGAGCAAACAAGTCCAGGTTAACTGAACAGTCCAGGTTAACTGAACAGTCCAGGTTGTTAAACATGTTGTTCTTTACAGAAAAGCCAGCCGATAAATGTAAAATATGACAGAATTTGAAAATCTGACATTTTCAAAATCACCATATTGCAATACCTAATAAAAGAAATGATTCAGGCAAGGATCATCAAATGCTAATAAAAATCACTAGGTAAAAGGCTGATGAAACACTACAGATTTGCATGTTATTAAATTATCACCTCCCACAGACTACTTTCTGATGGTAAAGGGAAAAACAAAACCTAAGAAGAGAGGCTCAGGTTGATATCACCTGAAATACATGGATAAAAGTGAATAACTCAACCTCCTATGCCTCAATATATGTCTTATTAATAGGCAAAGTATGACCAGTAAAGAATTTGTCCCAAATGTATTGAACTTGAATATAATCAGGCCCTTAGATTTGACTTCAGTTCAGAAATATGAGAGACAAAGAATGAAAGCAGAGGATATCCAGGAAGCAGACAGACAGATGTAAAACATGACACACCATAAAGGACAGTTAACCTCATCTCGTCAACAAATCAATGGCAAAACAGGGTGGATTTGGGGGGGAACAAAGAGAAGAGTACTCTAGATTAAAAGAAATTAAAGACTGCAACTAAAAGTAATATGTAGACCTTATTGGATCTTCCTTCAAACAATACAACTGTAAAATGACCTTTAAGGGGACAAGCCAGAAATTTTAAATATGATGGATTATTAGGAAATATTTTTTAAATTCTGGTAATTTTGTAAGGTGTGATGATATTATAGTTAAGTAAGAAAATACCCTTAAATTTTAGTCTCATTTCCTCAGGTCTTTCTTGAGGAAAATTTTACTTCATTCTTAATAATAAAACTTAATTATCTTTTCTTTATGATAAAAATAAACAGCATAGTAAATTATTAGGGAAGGGAGAGGAGACTCAATCATTAAGACAAAATTCAGAGTGAATCTATGAGGGATCTGGCCACTAAACCTTTTTGACTATTCCATGGGTAGAAATGTTTTTGATCATGTATTCTCAGTGTATTTAAATTTATTTATAAACTATACACAGTATTATTTAACTAACACATTATGTGTATTATAAAGCACAAGAAATTTAAAAGGGTAAGAAATAACTGTATGTAGTATTTTTCCTACTTTGTTCTCATACCCCATTCTGAGGATGACTTGACTAGGTCCTCCTCGGAAGGGGCAGTTTTCAAGTTTTAATCTATTTACATATGTAATTATTAACCTTAAACACCAGTTGCAACAATCAATTTCCATCCCATTACATAACACCTACTAGAAAAGTATCCTGAAATTAAGGTCAATTGCTCAGGATCATTCTCTTCTACTGGGAAACAGCTTTGTAAGGTTATATTTCTGCAAAGTACATGAGCAAAAAGAGCCCAAAAAAACGCCAATAGAAAACTGCCAGTAGGAAAAAAACAGGAGTATGCTTAATCCTAATGGTTAAAAGGAAAAGCATGTTCCTAAAGTATGAAAAGTTCTTGTTTCATTTCAAAAGATCCTAACACGTATGTAAGTTTACGAAGGCGAAATTTTTTTCACAGTATAAATTAGTTGATTGGATCAGAAAAAAATTTACTTAGATTTGATTTATATAAATGAGAGTCCTTATTTGTGTAATTCATGTTTTAATAGTGACATGTTCCTCCAAACATTAATTTTAGCATTAAGCTTTTTGGCAAGAGCAAAGACTAAATTCTACAGATCATTTTTTCTCTCAAAGAAAACTTAGCCAAGATCAAAACACGGTTTCACAGTCTATATATGAATTCATTTACATAATGAAAAATAAACGCAGAATACACAGACATGTTTTCACCACCATAAGCAAGTGGAAACAACAATGAATGAGCTTCCTATTTTAACTGTACCATCTTAAATACCTACTAAAAATTAAGAATCAATGGAACTTTCTCAAGATGTTTTGCTTCAATATACCTACAGATTTCTTTTGCTCTTTTACAGATAATATTTGGAAATCAATTTTTTTTGTCTCATCTCCAATCCAAATATTCGAAGTCTTTTTGACCACATGGCTTCCTGTTAAAGACAACTACTTTCTGAGTGACAATGCAGTATCCACCATAGAAGAAATAACTTGGAGTTTGGTGATAGAAGCCTTGGGAAATCTTTACTCCTACTCCTCAGCAGAACTGAGAGGTAACTCACGTGCACTAACAAAGAAATTTCTCAGAGATAACTTTATTTAGAGATATGCTGCCTAAGGTATCTGAGAAACAAATGGTAGCATACCTAACAATAGCCCAATTCTGTCAGAAACCCCACCTCCTCTTCTCTGAGAGATGCAGAAGTTGGTTTCTAAGACCTTGGTTTACTGACTTGGTTTCCCTTTTCTCTCCCAAAGCAGAAAAACCTCTCTCAACTGTGTCTCCCTCAACCTGGCCTTCCTTTCTCTAATTACTCCCCATGGGAGGGAATATTGTGTGTTGTTACAGAATCCTCACAGCTACAGTTGAAAGAGTGTCTCGAAGGGATTTTGCATGTGCTGGAATCTGGTTCTAAGGGGAATTCACACTTGGGGAAGGTTTACTGTCTTCCCACCATCCTACATCCAGCTCTGGTGATAGCTCCCAAGCCAGGGTCTCTGGAAGCACTTGGTCAGGATTCCGACAAATGAAAACAAGATCTTCTGCCATAGGGAAGAACACACAGATAATCAGCACAAAATTAATTCCAGAGACAGGATAATATATATTCTCAAGTCAGTCTAAAACCAGCTTCTACCAAAAAAGATGGAAATGCCCAATAAAGGCAAAGATAGCCAGGTAACTGCAGTCAGTATTGCTTAGGAAAGTATCTGTATGTCTAGGGCCTTCCTATGCAGAATCTATCTAAAACTATCTTCATAGATTCACTAATATTCCTATGTTAAAAACAAAACAAAAACCTATGACAAGGCTCTTGGAAAACTAAACTCCTACATAATACCATAAAAAATAAAAGCATAAACAAAACTTACCAAAAACAAGAATGAACAGTGTATTTAAAGACACCACCCAGAAGACATGTTCCTAAAGGAAAAGAACATCAATAAATCATATTCAAATCATATTTGATATATGTCTAATTGGACTACTCCACGTATTTAGCTACAGCTAAATACTGAAATTAACTAAGACTGAAATTTTCCCTCTACAATATTGAAGTTTCAATCTAGAAATCCAGTGCAACTTTTCATTTTCACTAGACAGCTCATAAAACTCAAAGTTCATGTTACATACACAAAAAAAAATCAAAAAATCAATTTTTAAACATGCTTTTAGAAATTAATAATCTACCACAAATACATATATTTTCATAAATAACTACCAGGTTTCCTTTAAATTAAATGACACTGAAATATTCCAAATGGAGAAACATTTGAAACCACATTAATTCTGAACATATTGATATAAACTGCACTGTGCTTCTTTCAGTGTCCATTCTGTTTTCATGACTTCTGCAAGGTCACGACTGCTTGGTTACCTCCTCCTCTGCAAAACTCTAGCTTTATCTTCTCTGGTCTCTCCTCTCCTTGTGATGCCCTGGCTGTCTTTGTTCCTGTCTCAAAAACTCATTCTTCCCTGGCCACTGATCTACTCTCACAGTTATCACCTCCAAGGTGACTGCTATCCACCTATTCATCCAGCCATGTCACACACACTTTAGCCATGCTCCATGCTGACACTCACCAGACTGTCCAAGCCCATTCATCTGGGCCTACCACCTTCCCCAATCAAGTTAAAATGATCCTGCCAACGGGAGCTAACACCGTCAGAATTTCTTTTTAGAAAGATTACTCTGGGGCCGGCCCGGTGGCGCACTGGATAGTGTGCCGCTTGGGAAGCGCGGCGGCGCTCCCGCCCGAGGGTTTGGAGCCCACATACAGACCGGTTCCCGCTCACTGGCTGAGCGAGGCGCGGGAGCGACACCGAGGGTTGCGATCCCGTTGCCGGTCCGGTCCGGTGCGGGGACGACACTGAGGGTTGCGATCCGTTGCCGGACACGGAAAAAGACAAAAAAAAAAAAAAAAAAAAAAAAAAAAATTAC
>NW_007731083.1:123182-128244 GCF_000696425.1 Galeopterus variegatus | reverse complement strand
AGAGAGACATTCTCTTCTTTTCTTTGGTCTCTCGCGATCCGTTGCCGGACCCGGAAAAAAAAAAAAAAAAAAAAAAAAAAAAGAAAGATTACTCTGTTCAGGTCCCCTAACCTTCCACAAATCCAACTGGCAAGAAGGGTGATTAGACTGTCTAAAAAAATGACACTACATTCCTACTCACCATGCTGGCTCAATATTTTCAGCATCTCTGCTTTACGGGCTCCCGAAGTCTCCCTATCCCCATTGTCTTTTATGGCTCAACCTCTAAGTTATCTTCTCTAAAAATTTCCTGCTGACAAAACTCCTCTACTTTACATTAAAGACCTGACCAAGCCCTCTTCTGTGCCCCTCTTGTATCCTACATACACTTTTTGTCACCGAGTCTCTAACAGATGTCTTTTTTTTTTTTCCCACTTACTTTTAATAACAATACATATACCATGTTATGACCATGGAATTTAGTTCAGGTTAAACAAGAGAATTTTACAAGTGTAATAAAGCACTCTGTAGTATATCAAAGTTTGTGTATAATGTCTGACCAACCAACTTGCTCATAAATCATTAATCTAACACAGACTTCTAAATTTCCTTGTTTGTACATTCATTTCTCTCCACTAAACTATAAAGCATCTTTGAAAACAGGGACCCTGTTTCATTCATCTTTGAATCCCTCAGTAAATATCACAATAGCTGACACACGGTACATATTAAATATTTTTCACTGAAAAAGTGAAGTCATCCTGTAAATGGTTTTCCCAATAATTCAAATTGGTCTAAGTGAACGCCACTGCCTCAACCACTTCTGCCATTCATTTACGAGGAATTGATGAAGTAAGAGGTATAAATGAGTATGTGGCCAGATAATACCTTCTATACTGACTATAACCAAAACTTGACTATAAGCTCATTAATATCACATTCCCACTAAACTATGAATTACACCAGATACATTCCTCAAAATCTGCATACTACCAACTTCCATGTGCTCTTCTGGCTCCCATCTGGAGCCAGCCTGAGGAGAACACCAGCTCTGTGGACAGCAAAAGAGATGGATGAAAATTATCTGGGTCTCTGACAACATTGTTGGGCCTCTGGATCAAGTAACACTCAAGTCCATCCCTCCCCTTTGGACTTGCTGTTATGTTATTGTTTCAGGCAAGAAGGGCTTTGTCACGTGCAGCCAAAGTCATTCTGATACTCCAGGCATTTTAAAAATCCCAAATAGCAAGTGATTTTATACTACAGGTCCTGAAAACAGCATCATTTCTCCTTTAAAGAACAAGTTCCTGAAGAAACTACTCCTTACCTTAGAGTCATAAACTTTTCTAATAAGGCAGAGTTCCTAAGATGAATAGGGTTCAGCAAACAGTAGAAACCTATCAGCCTGAGGCTCTCACTGTGAAAATACATAAAGCTGCTTTGCTTTCACTGGTATAGGCACTAAACGTTGTAAGATGGAACTTTAAAAGAATAACAAGTTCTTTTTAACTACCATTAACTTTGGAATTCATTTTCTTTTCTAATAATCAAATACTTAATAATAATTTCCTTCTTATGCTTTTCCAATATTTTCAATACACAAAATATACTTTCTTCAACATATGAAGTTATCAAAAGCCAAAGGGCATTATGACCTTAAGTATTAAAAGGAAGCATATATACTATAAATTTAAAGTTACTGAATCACGGGCCGGCCTGGTGGCGCACTGCTACAGTGCGCCGCTTGGGAAGCACGGCGGCGCTCCCGCCGAGGGTTCGGATCCCACATACAGACCGGCCGCTCACTGGCTGAGCGAGGTGTGGGAGCAACACCGAGGGTTGCGATCCCGTTGCCGGTCCCGGTCCGGTACGGGCGCGACACTGAGGGTTGCGATCCGTTGCCGGACACGAAAAAAGACAAAAAGGAAAAAAAAAAAAAAAGTTACTGAATCACTAAGACAATTAGCTCATAATTCTGTTATTAAAGAGAGATTTACTTACCAGAAAAACTAGTGATCCATCAAGTCCTAGCATCTAAAATAAATAATATGCATTAAGTCAAGATGCAACAGGATTTTCTATTCTAATTTAAGAAAAAGCTTCATTTTCCTTTCAATATCTTTAAACATAGTCCTCACCCACTACTTTCTAATACTGCCTATCATTTTCAGAGAGTAAACAAAATTCTGTTAATGAGTTTTATATTTTGGGTCTCCTTTTATTCCAAATCATATGATCCTAAAGTCTAAAAAAAAATCCATCATGGATTTAATTCCTACATTAGATATAGAGCCAATCAAGACATCATGATAGAACTGTATTATTTATTCTGCCAACTGAAGCATGAAAATACTACTTAAATTTAAATTATTACTTCATTTTTCAGAAGTCCACAATTTCTGGGGAAACATTCCCTAAATGGAGCAAGGCTTGTATTAAAGGCCAGAAGACAGCATTAGTGTCGTAATATTTTTACCCCACTGCATCACTTAATTTTCTACAGAAATTAAAATTCTGGGCCGGTTGGTTACACGTGTTGCTAATAATACCAAGGTCCAGGGTTCAATCAATCCCTGTACTACCAGCCAGCCACCGCCACCCAACCTAAAAAAAAACAAAACAAACAAAAAAAACCTGACATCTGATTCCATCAAATATGACTACAAAATGAGTGTATATATCTAAATATGCCCAACATTAAAATATACTTTAGAATTAAAACATTAGGATGCCTGATAGTAAGAGGTCTCACTCACTCTTTCCCACGTAAGTTCTTCTGCAGCTCGGTCCCACTCTAAAGCATTCCAGTTCATGTCATCTGGAATTGCAGTTTAAAAATTAATGACAGAACTTGAACTACAAAAAATAAAATGCACTCTTTTGTAAGCCGTTGATGAGAAGTTAAAACACATTTAAAAATTTTCCATACCTAGTATTTGCTTGTTAGACAATAAAAATACATATAAATACACAAACATAAATAAATAATACATATCCTAGACTGTGATTAGTGCTAGAAAGGAAATAAATAGGGTTATGTGAAAAAAAATTCAACTGTGAGTCAGGAATGAATCTGGTGGATCTGAGAAAAGTAAGGAAGCCAGGGGACTAGAACTTTCTCAGAAATAAGGAGGGTAGTAAAAGAAAAAGCATAAAAGGCAAACCAGGATCAGATGATACAAGAGCAATGGGGAGTCTAGATTTTATTTTATTCTTTAGTACAATGGAAAAACCACTGAGGGCCAGCCCAGTGGCGCACTGGAGAGTGCACCGCTTGGGAGCGCGGCAGCACTACTGCCAAGGGTTCGGATCCCATGTGGAGACCGGTTCCCGCTCACTGGCTGAGCGCGGTGCGGGCGCAACACCGAGGGTTGCGATCCTGTTGCCGGTCACCGGTCCCCAGTCCCCAGTACGGGCGCGACACCGAGGGTTGCGATCCCATTACCGGTCAGTAAAAAAGACAAAAAGGAAAAAAAGAAAAAGAAAAACCACTGAAATATTTAAAGGCAGAAGAATAATACAAACTATATGGGACAAGAATAAAGGAAGAAGACTAGTTAGGAGCTACTACATTAGACCGAGAGAGAGAAATACTGGGTAGCAGCAGGCTGCATATGCAGAGCCTCTGACTTCTCCCTGGAAAGGCCCCTTGCTCCTGTACTTTTTGCTCCCACACAACTTGTTCATTCTCATCCTTTAGGTCTCAGCTCAAATATCACTTACTCTGAGCTACCTGGAAAACCTTATTTAAAATAGGTCTCTCCTCAACAGAATCTTCATAGCAACCAGCACAACCCTTATGACAATAAATATTTCCTATTTCTTCACTAGACCAGAAACTCCCTGAAGGCAGAGACCTGGTGTTTTGTTCACAACTATATACACTGACTGTATATAGACATAGTGCTAGACACAGTGCCTGGCACAAGAAGACACTCAAATATCAGCAATGCTGAGTGGGCCCAGAGACAGTGCAGCACTTGATGGGAAAACTGCAATGGGAAAACGGAAGGAGAGTCAGTGAGCTACTGACAGCTGACTGGCAGGCCCAGTCTTAGATCTTACTTTATATTCTGGGGTTCACACTGCTAGAAAATGAGAAATCAGTTTCCTTAGGGGGCGCCTAGCCTACAGTATAAACTTCAAAAATTCTTTTTCAATTTTAAGTTGCACTGACTCAATGTAAATGGAAAGAGAGGCAAACGAGTAAGGTAAATCTGTATCAGATTCATTTAAAAAAAAAAATAAAAAGTAGGATCTATTCCAACTTAAATAATTTCTTCCTATGCATCTTATAAAAAAGTCCTGTGTAAAAGAGGATTTTAAAACACAAAATGTGCCCTGATTCATAGAAAAAATATATATTTATGCATATGTATATCCATAAATGCCAATTTGCCAAAATAAAGTAAAAATAGGTTAGAAATGGAACTTTAAAACAGTAAAATTTGAAAACTCCAGCCCTTTTCATCAACGCAAGTTGAAAACAGATTCACGGTCCTAGAGACACACAAGCAGCCATTACCCTGGGCTCCGTTGTTAGCATCTGCTGCATCTTCCACACCAGCATCATCTTCCTCCTCATTGTCCTCCTCCTCCTCTTCTGCCTGATCATCCTGAGCATCAGGGTGTTCCCCCACCACTGCATTCTCAGCTGGTGGGTTAGCAGGCTGATCAGCAGCAACATTTTCTGCACCATTTCCTCCTGCCGGAGCCTAAAATGACAGAAGAGCCCGGAAATTTAGATAACATGTCTCAGTTTTGCTCTGTTTCCAAATCACATTCTCCCTGCTAAAGAAACAAAACTAGCAAATACACACAAACTCTACTAAATAATACTCCACCTTTCAGAGTCATCTTTTCTAAATGTATCTGATTTTGGATCAAGTTGGTATATAAGAACAAACTCACTTCACAGTGTATGTGTTCATTCAGTGTAATTCAGGGATTAACATTTCACAAAGCACTATAGAAAATGAGTATACAAATCTGGCTACATTAAATACGTCATTCTGTAATCCTTTTTTTTTTTTTTTTTTTTTTTTTTTTTTTTTTTTTTTTCCGTGTCCGGCAACGGATCCCA
>NW_007731083.1:94363-123028 GCF_000696425.1 Galeopterus variegatus | reverse complement strand
AAAAAAAAAAAAAAAAAAAAAAAAGGTTTAAAAAATTGGGCCAATTAAAAACCCTTTTTTTTAATCTTTTTTTTTTTTTTTTTTTTTTTTTGTCTTTTGTCTTTTTCCGTGTCCGGCAACGGATCGCAACCCTCAGTGTTGCCCCCGTACCGGACCGGGGACCGGCAACGGGATTGCAACCCTCGGTGTTGCTCCCGCGCCTCGCTCAGCCAGTGAGCGGGAACCGGTCTGTATGTGGGATCCGAACCCTCGGGCGGGAGTGCCGCCGCGCTTCCCAAGCGGCGCACTATCCAGTGCGCCACTGGGTCGGCCCTCTGTAATCCTTTTTATAAGACAATTCTTGTCTTTATTGACTGCCTCAAAAAAATGTATGAAAGTATGCTTTTTGTTTTGTAATTTACATACATACATATATATAACTTAATCTTCTGTTATCAGTTAAACACTTGAACAAATGTCTTCTACTTATTGCTCAGTATGTAAGACTGTGCATATGGACTTATAAGTGCCCAAATGCATCCTCCTCTGGCTCTTCTTAAGTTCTGCTACCTACTAGCTGCAGTTACTTGTTAATAGTTAACAGCTAAGTTAAAACAACTCCCATGAAGTTAATGAGGACTCTAAAAGAAGAGCTGCATTAAACACTTCAAAATATAAGGTACAATGATAAAAGTATTCATACTAGATAAGAACATTGTCATTTTTTACAGTCCATTGTATATGTATGCTTTTCAAAGGAGTAGCACACCATAGAAAAAAAGAAATCACAGAATTTGATGAAATCAAATTTCATAATGACAAAAGCAAAAGGTCCTATAAAGAAAAACTAAGTCATTAGTTATCATTTTTAGTATTTTATAGTCAATTTTTTCATGATAAAATTTTATGAAGTGTAAATTGTTTTCATATGCAAGTAGCTAATTTGTGATATTTTCAGCCCCATAATTTCTCAGCAAGTGAGATACTAAAAATCATTTATTATATATTCCTTCTCTTTTTTTAACGCCTTTAGCAAATGTCCTTGTATCTAAGGATATCATCGCTCATAAGAAAATAAATAAAACTGCACAATATTGTTATTAACAGTGTTCAGATTGTTCTTCTTTTGGTAAAGTTCCTAACTTGGCAGGCAAGGCAAGGCATTTCACATATGAAAAAACTGATTAACAAGAGGTAGGGTAGCCTTAATGTTACGCAACATGTCAGAAACACATACAGGAAGTTCATATCTTAACAAGACACGGTTAAGCAGTCAATCCAGTGAAGAGAATGAAAGAGCATTTTAGTATACCCTCTAATACTGCTCCCAATCTGGCTAGAAAATTAAGAGGCAAAGTCACAATAGCACTCTTTTGAGTTTTCACATTTCTCTTCCACTGACTTCCTTTAAAATGGCGAAAGAACCTATGTGGTACATGGGGAGTTAGGGGGTTTGGTTCATGAAGGGTGACAGTAATTTTCATGTCCTACCTAGGTAAAAGCAATTTTGAGGGTAGAAGAGTTACCTCATTCTGGTGGTGCCCAGCAGCATGGAAAGGCGGAGCAGCATGCTCCAACCAAATTGGTGCTCCTCCATGGACTATCTGCTCTCGCAACCACACCAGGCTAATGAATGCACACAGTGTGCATGTCACCACGAAACAACCCTGCAAACAATCTGCCAACAAATTTTCCCTATTAAAAAAAAATTACACATAATTACTCCAAAGAACACTTAAAATTAGGAAACCAAAGGTAAGAACATTTTCTTTTACACTAAAATCTCAGAAAAAACAGCCAGAAAAATAAATCAAAATTTTGGGGGTGAAAAATCAGTCTCTCCAGAAGAATTATTTGTCATGATGATGAAATTCTATCTATCTATATTATAAGCTGGCCAATACGAAGGTACTTCAAAAAGTTCATATAAAGATTCATATTATCTTTTATTTTTATTTATTTTTATTTTTTTGGTGGCTACCCAGTAAGGGGATCCAAACTCTTGACCTTGGTGTTATAACACCACACTCTATTTTTCCACAAACTTTTTGAAGTATTTTCACATATATATTTATCTTACAGTAGGTATAAAATAACATCAGAACCACACAGAAATTAGCTATCCAGAGCCTGTCTTTTGAACATGGCTGAGAAACAGGAAGGCAGCAAGCAAAAAATACAAAAGCAGCCAAATATTTGGCAAAGGCCAAACCATTAAATTTATGTAATTTACTAAATGTAAAACAACTCTGTCCAATCCTTACTAGAAATTTCCTTATCCTTATTTTACACACAAGTTAAAAAACTTAGCTGACATCTCAGCCCATACAAATTAACAGAATCATCTAATCACAAAAGCAAAGAAACTCCTCTACAGACAGGACTAATGACAACATTAAGAAATGATGAAGGCTAACAGACATTCAATATGCTGTAAGCAAGACAAAGAAGACTATAATACACTTTATAGAAATTTTTCACTTAGAAAGCAAATCAAGTTTTGACGCTAACTGCATATATATCAAAAGTATATTAGTTCCTCAACAAATCCACAGAGGCAAAGTATGGTTCCTTTAGTAATCATAAATGAAAATAGAAGGAACATTATAATACGGAAGACCCCTTCAGTTCTTTTCCTCTCTAAAGAGGCTTATCCTTTTCTAGTTCATGTCTATGATTTCAGAATAATTCACAGATAACTCAAAATCTCAGTAGCCTTTGGAAAATCCATTATTTTAATGGAATGAATTTTTTCTTCCATGGAAAATCTGAGGAAGGGTCAATTAGGAAGACGTCAGCCTACTAGCTCCAAACTTTAACTGAACTGCTGTGGCCCCTAAGAAGATGTTGTCTGCAATAAATCCTAAATGAAAAGAGGAATCCTAACCATTTCCTTTTTAAGGGACCCTCCAGATCATTAAAATTTTGATGGATCGGGACTAAAATATCTCCTCTACTCCCCACTTTCCATCAACTATGAGAATAACTGCCTGCTGTAGATTTTAAATGGTGACAAGCTTTAGAGTCCTTTTCCCTTGTGCCTTCAATCTGAGCTCATTTTGTGAATAGCCTGGACAGAGGTGATATTGCCTGAGTTCCACAGCCTAGAAGGGCTTGCAAGCTTCTACTCGCGCCCTTTCAGAATGCTGCCCTCAGATCACCACGTAAAGAAGCCCTCCATTAGCCTTTTCTTCTGGAAGAAGAGAGGCCATGTGGAAAAAAACCAAAGCACCTCAGCCCAAATCATCTAAGACCATCAAGCACCAGTAGAACACATGAGTGACCCAAGCAAGCCCAACAGATGAACAGCTCAGCTGAGCCTAGGCCAAACTGCTGACTCCCAGAATTAAAAGCAAATAAAATGGTCATGTTTTTAGCCACTAAGTTTTGGGACAATTTATTTTGCAGCAATAGATAACTAATATGGTGAGCCTGGAGATGACCCAAAGAACTGAGCTACAGAATATATAGCAACTGCTAAGATATTAAGGAAATTAAAAGTAAAATTGCAGGGAAAAATACGTATTTTACAGAGAAAATAAAAACATTACTCAGAAAAAAAAGTTTAGTTACAAGTGCTTTCAGAAAAACTAGCTCAATTCTTCAAATTGTAAAAGGCAGTGTATGATTATAAAACAAAGCCATGTTTGTAATTTCGACTATGTCCACTAGGCCTCCACCTCTCCTCTGGTGTCAATGAGTAGTCTAATGAAGGTAATTCAGGTGGCCCACAAGCCAATCAGGCCAACCAATAAAAGGGAACCTGCCAACATAAGGCAGGCAACAATGCTTAACGTCAAACAATTACAGTGAACAAGTTTTTAGCATCTATATTCTAATAATCACAAGAAACATTTTAAAAATAAATTTGTGTTCAAATGTATATGTTAAAAACACGTTTACCTGAACGTGCAAACATAACAGTATGTTCAGACTACATAATAGCCTGTTTAACAAGTCATCCTGCCATTACAAAACAGATATTTAAAAAAGGTACACTTTAAAAGAAACATTTATATTTATCAGCTACTTTTACTAAACTATAACTGTTAGGATAAGAGACATAAATTATTTGTCCTCAGAAGAGAAGAATTTTCAAATTATAACAAAACGAAATGTGCAGAAAAAACCAAGCATCACCTATGTCGCATGACCTTCATTGTCACATGAGTTCAATACTTACGTCGATAGCATGTCTAGGGGCAGTGTCAGTAGTGAGCTCACGGAGCCAGTAAACAAGCACTTGTAGATGCGGCCTACCAAAAAAGGGCACAATGGCACACAGTCACAACTTGTATCATGAATTCACACAGTTGCTAAGAAAGCAGAGGTAAAATGGAAAGCCATGAATGTCACTGAAATAAACATTTAGGCTTTGCAAGTCTGAATGTCAGAATACTAAACTTTAAATACATGGTAAATCATAAAAACAGTGACAGTCAAGAATAAATGCTACATAATAATGTTTAGTGTTTAGATTCTATATTTACTTGCTTGTTTTTATTGAATAAGCTTAGATGTTTGAAAAGGGAAAAATGAGCTAAAGTAAAGATCTCCAAATTATAATATGAAAAAGTTTTTTTTAAAATCTACGATTCAAAAATTCATTAAGTCTGCTCATGGAAGAAAAGGGTTTCAGTTTTGGAAGTACACATCCTTGAAATTAAGAGGATTTTTCAGTAGGGTACATGCTCCAACGCCATAAATGGCAACCTGACAACCAATTTTTAAAAAGCAGAGATTCAAGGGTCCTAACATAGAGAATATCTTAAATTGTCGCCACGATGGGAAAAGATGAAGTATAGGTGAATGCACTGCCATCCCCTTATCCACTTAGTTAAAAAAAGCAGAATGTCTTTTAGTCAGAAAGACAGAATTCTAGACAGAATGAGATAACAGACTACAGATTTGGAAATGGGACCCAAGATGAAAAAGCTGAGATTTTTCTTGCAAACCAGTACCTGTGTATTAGTTTAAGCATTCCCTATAAGCTTTTATCAGAAATTTTCAGTGATTTCAATGGCTGTTGTCAAAAGCCAAGTCAAAATAGAAAGGTAGGAAAAGATTTTCTATAATAGAAATTAAATATGTGTATAAAATACCCAAAGCAATTACGTTTGTAACAACGTAAAACTGACAACAAACCAAATGTCTATAGATAGGAAAATGGATTCAAAATGACAGTTTTCCTTTCTACAGAATGCTATGCATCCATTAAAAAAATAATGGAACACGTACTTACATGAAGACAGCCAGGGTACATCACTAAGTAAAGCAGATAACTTACAGAATATGTATTGTGTGATGTAATTTAAATTGTGTGTGTGTGTGTGTGTGTTTAACCAAGCTATAACAGAAATCAAGTTAATTAACTGTGTTACTTAAATCCTTTTAAGTCCTTATTTATTTTTGATTATTTGATCTACTGATTTCAGAGGCATGTTAGTCTTCTGCTATGACTGTGAAGCCTTTACATATTTCAAAGATCAGTTGCCTGGTGTTCAAAAGTTCTTTATTTTTTTAGTGGACTATGCCTTTTATTAATATAAAATATAATATTTTCACCCCATTTAATGCTTTTCCCATCCTGAATGATATCTGGCTGATTATTACTGTCCCTTCTTATTATTATTAGCCAACAAAATTATTTTTTTCACTCTTTAGGATTAACCTGTGCTGCCTTGTACTTATCTCTTCCAGTGGAACAGTTTTATACATATACAAACTATGAGGCTCTACCTTGTAACAGAGAAATCTAAATCTATTAAATGTATTTAATCTTATCTTTTACTCTTTTACTTGCCTCCTCTGCCTTCTCTTCTTTTCTTTCCTACCTTTGGTTGGACTTTTCAAATTTTATTTGCTGTTTCCCACTCCTACTACCCAGGATGAAAACTGATTATCCCATTCTATTCTTCTAACATTACCCTTAAGTTTTGTTTCTCTTCTGTTACATTTTACACAAATCTTTTTTGGAGGGGAAAGGGGCAGATGGCCAGTCAGGGATCCCAACCCTTGACTTTGGTGTTACAACACTGTGCTCTAACCAACTGAGCTAACCAGCCAGCCACCATACACAAATCTTAATTAAACTGAGCTAACCAGCCAGCCACCATACACAAATCTTAATTATACAGTGAATTCTTACATATGTATATATCCAGCTAAACTGCCACCCAGATCATGATGTTCAACATTTCTAGCTCCCAGAAGGCTCCCTCAAGCCTTTTCCCAGTCAATAGCCTCCACAAAAGGTAACTGCTATACTGATCTCTATTACCATAGATGAATGTAGAAGATTCTTAAAGCAAATGTACTTCACGGGGCCTGGTTTTCCAAAGCCTTGCAGTTTCAAATATTGACCTTGCTAAAGATAGGAAATCTTCCTCAGGCTATAAAGTCTCTGTTGTAAGATAAAGATTTGTGGCACAGCAAGGTTGCTGGCTCAAAGACAGACTAGTTACTGATTAATATGTAAAGATACTGGGAAAATGCTTTAAGAACGAATGTTTGCTAAGATCAAGCTTTTGTTAATGGATCACTTAATTGCCTTACTGGAATGTCATCTGGCTTGTTTCACTGAAAGTTGCCAGCCTATATTGTTAAACTATAACCTCACCTATGTTCTCTTCCTGTAACTTCCTGGTCTGGAAAATAAATGCAGGAAGAGAACCCCAATTTGTGGTTAATTTCCCAAATGAAAGAGATGCCTCTCGCTTGAGGGCTCCAGGGAAGTTAACCATTTTGGGGCTTCTCACTGCTCAGAAGAAATGGGCTTTGAGTAATCTTTTGTGGCTCCATCACCCAGGGGAAGTGGGGTGACAAATCTGTGGGGGGCGAAGCAACAAAAGCAAAGCAACAGATGAATTTGATCTGTTTTTAAATTCTATATACATGAAATCATAAAATCCATACTCTTTTGTGCCTAGCTTCTTTTTCTAAAAGAAACAAAATTCATTCCTGCTATTCTATGTCACAACAGTCAGCTCTTTTTTCACTGCTATGTAGTATTCCATTGCATGAATAAACCACATTGTACCCATTCTGCTGTTGTTAGACATTCAGTTGCTTCCAGTTTTTAACGACTGTTAGCAAAGTTGCTATGATCATTCTTATACACATATCCTTTAGTGGGCACAAGGTTCTTCTTTCTGTTAGCTATATTCCCAAGAATGAAAGTGCTAGATCATCATAAGGTGTTTGTAATATTTAGGTTTAGTAGATACTGCCAAACAGTTTTCCAAAGTGGTTATAACACAACCACTACCCCCTTCAATGTAATTATGTTCCAGATGCTCTATATCCCAGGCAACATTTGGCATTGTCTATCTCTTTAATTTTAGCCACTGTAGTGAATATCTTCATCATTTCCCTGATGACTAATAATGCTGAGCACTTTTTTACGTGTTTATTGATTTAGATATCATCTTTCCAGAAATGCCTGTTCAAATCTTCTGCCCATTGTTGACCTGGGTTGACTTGCCTTTTTCTTTCTGATTCATAGAAGTTCTTTATATACTCTAGATACAAGTACTTTCTAGACACAAGTATCTTCTCTCTGTGACTTGCCTTTCACTCTTAAAGGTATCTGAGGATGAACAGAAGTACTTAATTTTATTTATTTATTTAGGCAGCTGGCTGGTACAGGGATCCAACCCTGAACCTTGGTGTTATCAGCACCACACTATAACCACTTGAGCTAGCCAGCCAGCCCAGAAATTCCTAATTTTAATTAAGCCCCAATTTATCAATATTTTCCTTCACGGTTATTCTCCTACATTTTCTTTTAGAAGTTTCTTTTTAACATTCACATTCAGGTTTTTAATTCATGTCAGATTAATTTTGTGTCAGGTTGAGATAATGATATGGTTCATTTTTCTTCCACATGACCATCAGTTGATGCTATACCATTTACTGAAAAGACCATCTTTCCTTCACTGAACATGGTGGCACCTTTGTTGTTAATATGGTGACAATGTAGATATGGGTCCAGTTCTCAACTCTGGTTACTTCTACAATTTTAATGCATAGTTATACTATATTTTTCTATCTACATCTACAGCATCTATAACCTTCCCACAAACAAGATAAGCAACTTAAAAAACTTTCATTTCTATCTTCCCCTCACAATTTCTACCATGTTAAAATCATCTGGAATTTTCATTCCAAGCTATTACTTAAAACTATTAATTTTTGAAGATTAACAATAATTGAGACTTAGGTATGAGAAACATTTGTTTCATTTTCTTTGTATCTCATATCTTTCTCTCTTTGATTCCTTGGTCATTTAGTAAAATATATTCTCAAACAGTTTTTTCAGAAAAAGTTTAAGGTGGTAAGCTTTCTGAACCCTTACATCTATTCAAGTGTATTTCGTCCTTCCACGTGAGAATAATTTGCAGGAAGGGGATTTTAAATTCAAAAATGTCCAATTTTGAAGTTTCCACTGTCTGCTAGCATTCAATGTTGCTAATTTTAAGACTCACAACAATCTGATTTTTTTTTATTTTGTAGGATTATCTGGAAGCATACCATCTCTATACTTCTATCATCATCACCACCCTACCCAGCTCTGGAAAACTTTGAGAGAATGTCTAGGTTTGTGAGTCTTTTCCCTTTCTCATGGTCAGCTTTCTCTTCCAATCTAAGAGATGCCAATCATTTCCTCCTCTCTATTATCTCTTTTACCTTGTAAACTACTTACTAGACATACATTGAAACTGATTCTAGCCTCCATCTCTCAATTTTTTTTCCCTCATACTTTCTACTATTTCTCCCTTTGAGTTATATCCTAGGAAAACTCCCTGGATCAATCTCCTAGCTCACTAATTCACTCTTCAACATACCTATTCTGATACTTGGTGTATCTCCCAAGATTTTTATTTCCATAGTAATCAAGCTTATTTACTTTATTTTAAGAAGACATGATATTAATTACAGTTATTCAAAAATCTTGTTTGTGTTTAACTCCAAGAAATCATACCTACATACTCTGCCACTCATATGCTATCTACTCCTGTTCCTGTCTATAAGAACATAGAATCCAAGAAGGATCACCTAATAGGGGTGGTGAATATACCAACCTCCCAAAGAGCCTCTTACAGCTGAAAGATAAGCCTCCCAATTATTCAGGACCATTAGATATTTGAGCATCTTTTAAAAGGGGGTTGAGGGAAGAAGAATCCCCTCAAAATCCATCTTTTGCAGTCCTTAAAAGCTCTAATATAGCTCAAGGAACAATATTTGTGCTTCTTCTAATTATGGTTTGATGTTGCTTTTTCCATTCTTTCATAAACTTTCATTATTAGCCTCTGTACGTTGTGTAATTCATTCAACAAACTAACCTGTTAAAAAACTCATTCTTGGGCTGGCCCGGTGGCGCACGGGAGAGTGCGCCGCTTGGGAGCGTGGCGGCGCTCCCGCTGAGGGTTCAGATCCCATGCGGAGACCGGTTCCCGCTCACTGGCTGAGCGCGGAGCGGGCGCAACACCGAGGGTTGCGATCCCGTTGCCGGTCAGTAAAAAAGACAAAAAAAGGAAAAAAAATAAAAATAAAAATAAATTAAAAAAAATAAAAAACTCATTCTTAGTTCAGATGAATGTTTTTTAAGTGAGTCTTTCCTACTGTATGACATTATATTATCAAATAATTAAACATCACTCAAACAATACTATGATGAAATATTGCTTAAGAATATTAAATAGTTATGCAATGTTTAAATAACCTCAACCAGAGGCATAAATACTCACATGCTGTAAGAGGAACAACTCCCAACCATGCAAAGGCCACAAGCGTATAATGAAACCAATATCGTATTGCAGTACCAATACTTGTAACCAGTCCAGCAAATATGTCTTGGATTGGAAGCCGGGAAGGCATATCTGGGGAATAAACTACAAGAGGAAAAAATTTCATTTGGTTTCATAAAGATTGAAAAATAGCTTAATTCATAAACATAAAATAGGCATGTGAAGATACCTGAACTTTCAATATTTATATATTATGCTTGATTTTTTTTTCCTATAAAAAAAGTGAATCAAACATTTACAATAATACCACATTTATCAAAGAAGTCATTCATGTGGCATATCACACGTGAAATGTGAAAATCAACTACAACAAAAAGGCTCTGAGCAGGAAAAAAGATTCATCAGAAGTTCACATCCCTCCCTCATAGCCATGAAGCTCATGCAACACTAATTTATACATAGTTTAGCATTCAAGCAATATAATTATCTGGTTTCCCAAACTATAAAAGATAAAGCAAACAGGAGAAAAGGTGAAGCTGCTGGCATGTCATCAGAAAGAACTCCCTAAATACAAGCATTAGACACAGCACTCAAAAAGTACAACAATCTGCAACGGAACCAGTTCATGTGGGAGCAAACGGCCCACCGGCTTTTGTTACTCACCTCCCAATTTTAGCATAATATTTAAAATTTGAAATGATAAATTCAGATCTTCCCACTTCTCTGCAAAATGTGGTTCAAAATACTCAGAGAAAGAAAGGTTTTGCCACATTTTAGAAAGAGTCCCTTTTAAAATGGTTCCAATAAAATCACTGCTTATTAAAAAGCTCCGCTACAGGTAACTCAGAAAAGAATATATAGGAGGAACAAACGCCTTTCTCTGGTGAGGCCAAAACAAGGAATTATGATATATAAAATAAATGACCTAAACTTTATAAGAGCACTATCACAAAACTGTTCACACATATAAAACATTAAAAAATGAACAATTAACAAATTGCAACATTTTACAAAACACCACGTAGATCACTGACTTCAATAGAATATCTGGCACACAAAGCAAGTCATTAAACCAGAAATATTAAAGAGTTTTTGAGAAAGATAAAGGATACAGAGCATGACTGTCAAGTGAAAACTAAAATATACAAAATAAGCTTTTGTTGGCCTCAAAGTAAAAGCCCACAAGTATTTGCTATCAAGCAAACTTCATGAAGATATTCAACTATTTAATTCTCACTTCACTATAAACCTTAACAAGCTGTTAAGCTTTAATGTGCTACAGAAAATCAAAGACTACAAAATAAGAGAACTGTCATTTTTTGAAGACAATGAATATATAAAACTCCAAAAGTAAAAATCATTTATACTCATCAAATAAAAACAAAGTAAAACTAACACTAATTTAAAGCATTTAAACTGAGCAACTCGAGACGCTTTTTTAAAAAAACCAAACTAAAACACAAAAACGCTCTAGGGGGAGGGCAATGTACTGGGAATCCAGAATGAAAAATTATGCTTCAAATTTTTAATAATTTTCCAGTATAGTCCCCTACTTACTTATGACTAATAATATTAAATATTAATCAGTAAGAACAGGAATTATAATTAAAATTTTAAAGATCTGTAAAATATTACTAGAGGCTCACAAAACATTGAGCCTGAAAAGTTAGTCTCATTAAAAAAGGTGATTTAAAACTTAGTCTTTATTGTTATTATTCTAACTTACACAATTTTAACTCAAAAGATACTCCAAACTTGAAGAATACTGAAAACTTGAAATCAAGGCATCATTTTTTTTTCTAGGTGGATAATGGCATAATAGTTACGCTTACAAAAAAAAAAAAACTTACATTTTAGTGACACATACTAAAATATGTACACACAAAATTATAAATATTGTTTTTAAAAGGATGGAGAAAAAAATAAAAGTAAACATAAAAAAATGGAGAGGTAGAGAATTGAAAGCATAGGCAAAACAAGATAGGATACGAGTTGAAACTGAGTGATGGATACATGTGGACTAACTGTACTTTTGTATATGTTTGAACTTTTCTATAATGAAAAGAAAGACACCTATAAATTAAATCTCAAACATACACACGTACGTGTGTATTAAAATATGATATACAGCTTTAAAAATTATTTTCCTAAATAGAATAGCAATACTTTCTATTACTATCAAAGACAAATTGAAAACAGTTGCTTTAAAACTGCCTAAACACCTTTACATTGCCAGTGATGACCAAAAAATGCAGTGAAAACTTCCAAAGAACTTACTTGGTGTGAAAGCAAATCTGTGCTTGCATAATTCACAGTATTCTTTTCGACTGTGTTTCAGCCACTGAACTAAGCTGTAATTACAAACATTCATAAGCACAGCGTTTACAACAAATAAACATTGTTTCACTGCAAACTAATATTTGATTTTTATCAAAATTTTACATATCACAGAACTTTTACAATTTTGACCATTTTAAATTTAGAATATTCTTAACTTTTTAAGACTGCCTAAGAGTATAAAACTACAACAGGTAAAGATAAAAACAATATGTATTTCTACTATTTAAAAGGTTCAATTAATCTAAATGGTAATCTCCTCAAACCTAAATGAATATGAAAGAATCTCCAAGCACCATCATCATTTCTACTACTGGTCTAATAATATCAGTACCTTGTAGCTAGGTCTGAAACAGCCTGTGTGGCTTAGAACAAGTTATTTAACCTTTCTATGCCTCAGTTTCCTCATCTACATAATAAGAATACTCCGCCTCACAGTTTTCTCTAAACATTAAATGAGTTAAAATGTATAAAGCACTGAGAACAGTTCTTGACAAAGTACTTCATAAATGTAAGCTATTATTATGCCAAGCAAAACTAGAAAGCCATAACACTTTGAATGGAAAAAATAAGCTCTCCATGGCAGAAAAAAACAAAAGCATACTCATGTGCACCTGGAAGACAATATATCAAAATAACAGGAATGGTATTAAGAACTATGGGTAACTTCTTTTCCAAATTTTTGAATTTTTACAACTCTCTCTATAGAGAAAGTCCATTGAAATGATCCCTCTTACTGCATAGAAGACAAAACTAAAACTCAAACTTAGAATTTTCTAAAAGCATGACTTACCATTCTTGATGGATAAACTTAATACTGCCAGTACATACACAGGGATGATACAGAGGTTTCTCAGGTGTTCCTTCAGACCGACACACCCTACATATGTCTGTTAACAAAAAAAAAAAAAAAATCCCCTTTGGTTATACATTTTTAAAAAATAAAATACCACAAAAGACTAAAATATTGTGTGTTAAAGCAAAAATTGATCACTTGTCAAAATATTAATCAGCAGCACAAAGAACTGAAAATTGTGATTAAGGTGATATTCAAGTGTATATCTGAAAGAAAAAAATTTCCTAAATGATGAACTAAAAAATGAGTTGTTTCTTTGTATGAGAGCTATGTAAATAAAGAAAAGCTGAAAATAACAGAAACAGTTGGTTTTATTAAAACTGCATTCTCCCATAATACAGAACAGAAATATGCAAGATCGGGTTACCATTAGTGCCCTAATGGTTTTCAATTCCAGTCCTAACACTTGAACAGTTTAAAGTCCTAATTAAGTCCAGTCCTAACAGTTTAAACTCTATAGAAACACACGTAAGGACTTAAACTAACAGCAGTGGGCCAGCACAGTAGACACCTCGCCCTACAAGAGCAAGAGACAGAAACACATGCATATACACACATGATTAGGGTTCAGAGGGGGCACCCTAATACCACGAGGTGCCAGGACAGAGAGAGGTGAGCCAGAGACCACCGTAAGCAGATGCAATGGGAGCCCAGGGCTGAGGATTCCCCGGCCAGAGGACCACAGCTCACCTCTTAGCTCCAGCACCAAGCAGCCCTACCCGCACATCTGTCTGTCCTTCCGCCTAGAGTGGCAGATGATGCAGTACAGGGGAGGAACTGCAACTGATCTTTTCTGCTTGCTAGCTCCTTAAAGCTACTTCACAGGTCCACGTGCGGAAACATGCTTACCACTTGCATTCAGATCATTTTTTCTCAGCTCTCAGTCAAGACCACTTGCCGATCCCAAATGGCCAATCCTAGGGGCTACGGGCAGAATGCACAAAGGGCACGCATTTAACACACGCTTTTGACCTGCTCTCTTACAAGGAATTCCTCATTAATGGGAAAGGTTGGGATCTCAATACCCATCACTGACGGATTTAACGGGTCTCTGGCACCAGTTGGATTAGGGTGCACACAAGAACAGTGTGGTGAGCAATCCTGGACAATTAAGAGCATCACAGGCTTGTGGCTGCTCAATCTCAGGTGGCTGAATGCCACTTGTTGAAGTTGAGGGATACCAAGCACTGAGGGTTACCTGAACAGTTTGCACACTCGTCTCCCAGATTATCAATTAACCAGACAAGTCATTCCATCAAAGCAGAAAAGCCATTCACTCCTACCTATGGAAGAGCTATCAATAGGCCAATTCTGTTCACATTGAAGCCAGAAAAGGTTGCCCGTGTGGAGTCAAATCAAGCACGGCCTCCACTGCTGCTGCCTCTCAGTTTCAGTTTTGGAACCAGACCCTCCCCCTAAGGACCACCCAAGGGACTTCCGTTTCCCAGAAGCCACCAGTGGGTCATGGGTATAACACTGTGGCAAGCATCGCCATAGTTTATGGTCAGAACTACATGGAATCTGAATCCCTTGAAACCAGCCCCTTTCACCTTCATCTTTGATTAACGAAAATATCCTTGCAAAAGCTTTCACTCTGTTCCGTCTTACACCGGTCCAAGATTTGAACTCCAGTGGTACAATACTAATGTCCTGATCGTCACATTAATCAGCCTCTGCAAAGTTCCAACACAAACAAAATAGAACCGCACTCCCATTCCATGATTCCCAGCAACAGCGTCCAGGCAGCCCACATCCACTTTGAACACTAGTTTTCTACAAGCGCACACTTCAGCCCCAGGGAAATTCAGCTAACAGCACTGAGGGTGCTGAGAGGCAGGGGGTGGAGACTCCCTACCAGTGGACTCACAGCACCTAAGATCCAAGTACAGTACAAGTGTTTTAACTGAAGCAAATTCAACATGTGGCATTGAAGCTGGGATTAGCATGGCTGCCAGCACCTCACCTGCCCTGCAATGGATCCTTCTTAAAGGATTTAAAGTGGACTCATTCCAATTATAGGGCCTCAAAGGAATCCTGTGTGGTTTTCATCGCTGCCCTCCCAGGTTGGGAGAGGGTAATTTGCTCGCGTGCTGCGTTCCTTGGATGGAGTACTAGCTTATCAGGCTTCCTCTGCAGAAATGAACCCAGATTCTCCATCACCACAATTCCTGGTCACCGTGGTTATCACGGTAGGTATTGCGAACGCCACCTAAAGGTAATGGGGCTATGGGGGGCATGCGACTGATGTAAGTTATCTTGAATCACCAGAGCCACTGGCACTGTGGGTGTAGTTTAACTCTAAAATTACTGGTTATCCAGGTAGGAGCTGAAAGCTAGCCCAACGCCATTTATATCATCACTGTACTGAGTACTTAGATGCCTATGGATTAACTTTTGAGACAGGCATGTGCTAGCATAGGATCTACCAGGCACAGTGGGTGTGAATGAGGATCAGTAGGTGTCAGACATAGGGTCCCATCTCCCAGCCAGCCCTCAGGCAGCTGCAGAAGTAAGGAGTAGGGCACAGCAGCAACAGCATGGGAAAGGATGTCCCATGAATGGGAAATGGGGTAGAAGGAGGCAACATGGACACAGCCACGCTCACATGAATGAGGATCATCACATCACCCTCCAAGAACACGGTGATTGGTCAGCCATTGAATATGGACCAAGGTGGGGCAAGGATACACAGCTCTATTGGTGCATCACTACCAACTAGATGCAAGAACAACAGGAGGAGCAATATCCATGTGGATGAGGCCGGCTGGTTGCTTGGTGGGCTCAACCCACAATGCAGACCACCCCCACCTAGGTGACCCAGCCCCCGGTGGCCTGAGAAAGCTGTGGCAGGGACCGTGGCATGGACCAAGGCAGCAGTCAACTCCCAGGAACGCTCACCCACTCCCTCCAAGGGAATAACCAGCATCCAAGTGGTGGAAAAAGACTGGAGGGGGGACAGAGACACAGGATCTCCACTTGGGGGACACAGACACACACACACATATTAGACAGAACATTGATTTTCAGAAGACTCCCATCCTTCCAAATGACAAAGCAACAAACACAATACTAAACAAACACAACAAATCTAAAATCAAGCCCCAGGGTCTAGAATAGAGAACTAAGATCCCTGGAGACCAGAGTACTTCACTCAGAGAGAATGCAAGGTCAAAACTATTTTCCTAGTAACACTCAGACATCTTTTTTACTCATTGTCTTGCCAGTTTACAGTGGTGTTTTCTAGAAACCACGTAAGACAATAGACTGAACGCAGCCACAGATAAAAAATTCCAGCTGCTTCCAGTTAAACTAGACATTAAAGAGATTTGCAAATATAAAACAAATCCACTCCTCACGATTTGGGGGTTTGGAATATATAGTTATATTTGTGAAAAAAAATGGGATTTATTTTAACACATAATGGGTGTGATACTGTTATTTTTAAATGAATTAATAAATATTCCCAAAATTGTTCTTCAAGAGGAAGAAAAAGTGCAGTAATGCATTTGTTACTGTAAGTAGTCTTGATTATATGAAAACAATGACAGACTAGATCTCTGGTGGGAAAGAAAATATTCTAAAGGGAATTCTAACATAACACTATTTCCAAGCAGCAATTATTAACTCTTAACAATCTTCCCTTGGGGGAGAAGGGACAGTGAGAGATTGGTTAATGGATACAAAGTTACAGATAGAAGGTAGGAATAAGATCTAATGTTCTTTAGCACCCTAGGGTGACTATAATTAACAACAATTTATTGTATACTTTCAATTACCTAGAAGAGAAAATTTTGAATGTGCCCAACACAAAGAAATGAGACATGTCTGGAGTGATGAATACGTTGACTGATCAGATTTGATCATTACACATTGTATATATGTATCAAAATATCACACTGTACCCTATAAATATGTACAATTATGTGTCAATTAAAAAGAAATTAAAGTCTGTTCTAATCAGGTTCCATAAAAAAATATCTTCCTTTTACCTATTTCCATCTGTAGTCAACTGTATAATGAAGTATAAAAACTTCTAATGAATGGTTTAATACGCTTTCTATATTGCTATAGGCTTTTAAGTCAAAATATATTTTATAAAACTACTAGAATGACCACTTATTTCACCTAGCAATATTTCCATTAACAATATTATACAGACATAATTAAAAAAAAATAAAGATCTTCAAGTTGTTGTGGGGTTTTAGCCCCCTTTAATTGGGTCTTAGGAGAAAAAGGAAGATAAGGGAAATGAAAATTAATTTTCTGCTCCATCATGGTATTCTTCAAAATAAATTTAAATTGATGTTTTTTTAATTCTCAAAATTAATCTTAAGTAATTAACTGGTATTTTATCTTGAGTGTCTTTTAATTCCTTCTTGGTATAATGTACTAAGGACCTTTAATGAAGGCAATTAAAAACAGTAACCATTCCCTCAAAGAAAAAAGTATTTAAAAAGCACAAAATTTTTAACTGTGATGATAGCAAGAGCTACCCTTTATTTGGTGCCTACCATCTAGACATTGCTCCAAACACTCTGAATGCATTATTTCATTTAATCCTGCCAATACCAAACTTACAGTTTGGAAAACTGAAGTTGAAAGGGATAGGATAAGGTAACACATCAAAGGCCATACAGTACTAAGTAGAAAGCAGTATGCAACAGATCTGGGATATTACTGAATTGTCACACTATCAGAAAACCGGCTGGAAACCTTAGATTAGCTAATTCTATTTCAGTTACTGAGACCCAAGTATGAAGACTGAAGTATGAAGTAGGAAATGAAGATTAAAAATTAACTCCCAATTCCAAGAGCACTCCTTTTGACTTTATCATACTTCCTCCCCAACTACCCTCATCATGCAATCAAGTTATTTCAAATGTTTTATTTTTTCATAATGTTAATATTCTATGTATCCTTATTATCTGCTACAACTTTATTATATTCTATTTGCACAGCAGACTGTTCCCTCTAGTAAAACACATTATATTACCGAATATAAGAATGAAAAATAACTAACTAGGTAGGTACAGCAGCTAATTAAAAAGTAGTTTTATTACTAGCCAAGCTGGATATTTCCACACATTTTACCAAGTTCTCTTTCTTTGTGAATTATCTGTTCAAGTTCTTTGTCCAGTTTACTAGTTGGGGTCTTAACAGTAATAAGAAAACAGTCAAAAAAATTAGCAGAACATTTGAATACATACTTCACCAAAGGAAGAATATAAATGAAAAATTTTTCAAGTCATTAGGGACTTGCAACTTAAAATCACAATAAGAAGGGGATGGTTGGGAGCCGGCCCGGTGGCGCACTGGATAGTGCGCCGCTTGGGAAGCGCGGCTGCGCTCCCGTCCGAGGGTTCGGATCCCACATACAGACCGGCTCCCGCTCACTGGCTGAGCGAGGCGCGGGAGCAACGCCGAGGCTTGCGATCCCGTTCCCGGTCCCCGGTCCGGTACGGGGGCAACACTGAGGGTTGCGATCCGTTGCCGGACACGGAAAAAAGACAAAAAAAAAAAAAAAAAAAGAAGGGGATGGTTGTACAACAATGTGACTATACCTAATGCCACTGAATTGTACACTTAAAAATCATTAAAATACTAAACTTTGTTATGTGTATTTTACAATAAAAATATTTTTAAAAAATTACAGTAAGATACTACTACTTACCTATGAAGTTGGCAAAAGAAAAAAAAAAAAAAAAAACTCTTACCATACGACCCAGCAATCGTACTCATAGGTATTCAACCCAGTAAAATGAAAATTTATGTTCACACAAAAACCTATGTGAGTATGTTATAACAGTTTCATTCATAATTCACCCAAACTGGAAATTCCACAACTGGGTAATGGATAAACTATGGTATACCCCTAACAAAAGGAATACTAAGCAATAAAAAAGGAATAAATTACTGACATATGCAACAATGTGGAAATATCTCAAAAGCATTATATTAAGGTTAAAGAACCCAGATTCGAAAGGCTACGTACTGTATGATTCCATATATGACATTCTGGAAAAGGCAAAACTATAGGGACAGAAAAAGATCAGCGGTTGCCAGGGGCTGTGGGAGGGGAGTGGGTTGACTATAAAACAGTACAAGGATATTTTGGAGGGTAATGGAACTATTTTATACCTCGACTGTGCTAGCTACATGCATTTGTCAAAACAAATACTAAATAAGGTAAATTTTACTGTAAATAAGGTAAAGTATCATTGAAATCATACTTTAAAAAATAAAAAGGAAAGACCTTCTACAGGAGTGTCTAAATAGACGTCTGAGGAAAAAAGCAAATGAGAAAAAGTAAAGACATGAAAAAAAAATTATTCTTCCCTCTCTAAAATGTGGTCTAATGAAGTTGTAGATTGAAATTTATCCCAATGAGCACATTTGTTTCATCCAACCAAGTAGAAATTAATATTGTTACGAACTGTGGAAATCATCAGCACTGTTCACCAAATATTTCTGTTTTTCCTCTGCCCAGGCATATGGTAGAACTGCAATTTGTTGTTACCTCTGAAATTAGGCATGGACAATGTCATTTGCTTTGGTCAATGAAATATGAGCTACAGGGATGTATATCCCTTCTCAGTAGACGTCTGGGGCTAATGAACACAATTCATCGTATTGCATTTTCCTGTCTCAATGGTTGTGAAAGCATGTGGTAAGGGACGGAGCTTCCATCAATCTGGGTCTCTGAGTGACTACAATTAGCAGGAGCACATCCCCCTTATGCCCATTGGTTAGTGAGAAGATAACCTTTTGTTGCTTTAAGTTGCTGAGGTTTGGGAGTGATTTGTGACTTCAACCTAACAGCCTATTCTATCTTATATGGGACCTTAGCAGCTTTGCAAAAACGTGAAGCAAGCATGACTACTACCAACACAGAAACTCAAAGAATGAATAACCTGTTTTGCATACTAGGACCAATCCCAGCACCGGAAACCTCAAGACAATAACAAGGCCAAGGCTACAGAGTGAAGTCTACAAAATATCTAGCCTAAGTCCTATACTGAAAATTAAATCATGGAGTAGGTTCTGTGGAGGATTAACATTCCCATCAGACCTATATGCAACAAAATCACAATCCTGCTGAAGCCAAAGTTGATATCAATGCATCTTAATCTTATGAACACAAACTTAATTAGAAATTAAGCAAAGCTCTTCCTGGCTTCCAAAGACAAATTTCTTCTATTTAATCCTTTTGGAATTTTTGTTGCTTTATTTGAATATCTAATATCTTCACACAAACACACCTTTTAAAGTTACTAGAAGAGTGCTTGACTCAATAAATAATAGTTTTTTTAAGTGATGAACTTCAAATACTTAGTGACTAGGTAAGGAGATGACCCAGGAGATGAGAGGGAAGGGAAACAACCAGTGAGAGGAGGCTGTCAAACTGGAGCCTGCTGTGGAAGTCAGCACCAGCTTTAGGTCTGGCCCATCCCTTCAGAGTTTTTCTAGCCAACAATCCAGTTCAGTAATGTATCCTAAGTGCCTGCAATGAAGCGGCCCAACTAAATACATGCCTCAGGGTCTGGCAATTTCTCTGATTTTCCTTGTTTTTGATTACCTTGACAGGTTTGAGAATTGATCAGGTATAGCATAGGAGGTCCCTCTACTGGAAATTGGTTGATTTCTTCTCCCAAAGTGTCTAGTGTTCCACTTTAACTTTTACAACTACAAGGAAAAAAAATTTTTAACTGCTCAAATTTTACAAAAAACATTTCCTTTTTGACTGTGAAAGTAAACATTAAAAAAATGTGGATTTTGGAAGTAGGTCTCACAAATGCAGTTTAAAAATTCCAATCTCTATGTATCCCAAAGTTTAGTTATTTTTCTTATGTCTACAAATTATAATCATTAGTAAATTAACAATCCACCTGTACTGTTGTTCCCGGAAGCCTGAAAACTACATTTTCTGGCCTCCTTGCTGACTAGGCTTGAGTTAGATTCGGTCAATGAGAAGCACTTCTGTGAGATCAGAAGGAGGAGGGAAACCATTTTCTACTTCTGGCTCTAAAAACCAGCAGTGTCAGCTAATTGCAGTTACTGCAGACTCCTGCAGTAGTTAGAAAAGTCACTGCGGTGCTTCTTCCCGAAGCCGTAGGCAACTTCGAGCATCAGCAGCACAGGTAACAGCTCCAACAGTTTTAGCAGGAGTGTGCCAGTTATCAACATATCTCCTTTCAGTTCCAAATTCCTTCTTCAATCATGTTCAGTGATAAGAGAATGAACTCTTTTAAGCACTTTTTTTTTTTTCAGTTAAGCTCTGTCAGTAGAGGGTGCTGGAGGGACATTCAAGAGGTTTGTTTTAATGACCGCCTTCCCTCAGCCCTACTGATGAGAACCCAGCACACTTCGGGACATGCACAGGTAACACACAGTGGTATCCCAACTCCATCCTCATGCCCAACCATCAACTCTGGCTCGCCTGTACCCTGGAGGATTGATTTTTACTCCCTTGTAAAAGTGGTGTACCACTTTACATTACCACCAGAAACCAAAATGGAAATTCCAGTTGCTCCACATCCTCACCAAGGTTTAGCATGGCCAATCTCTATATTATTATTTTAGCCACTGTAAAAAGTCATGTAGTGATATCTCATAGTAGTTTTAATTTTTTAACAGTTTTATTCAGACCATAAAGTTCACCAATTTAAAGTATGCAATTCAGTGGTTTTGAGTATATTCAGAGTTGTGCAACCATCACCATAATCCACTTTTAGAACATCTTCATCATCCCCAAAAGAAATCCCATAACTATCAGCAGTCACTCTTCCATCGCTTTCCTCAGTCCCAGGCAACCACTACTTTATCTCTATACAGATTTGTCTATTCTGGACATTTCATACAAACTGGACCATATAAAACGTGGTCTTTCAAGACTAGCTTCTTTCAGTTAGCAAGTTTATGAGGTTCATCCAAGCTGTACCATGTATTAGTACTTCATCCTTTGTATTGCTGAATAATATTCCATTTTATGGATAGGCTACATCTATCCACTCATCAGCTGATGGACATTAGATTGTTTCTACTGTTCGGCTATTATAAATAATGCCACTATCAACATCCATGTATGGTTTTTGTATGAACATATATTTCGAATTCTCTTGGGTATATACTTAGATATGGAATTGCTGGGTCATATGGTTACCCAGTTTGCCTTTTTGAGGAACTATCAAATCAGCTGCACCATTTTACATTCCCACAGGGGATAAAGGTTTCAATTTCTCCACAAGTCTCACCAACACTTATTATCTGCCCCTTTTGATTACAGCCACCCTAGTGGGTGTGAAGTAGTATCTCATAATCACTAATGATACTTAGCATCTTTTCATATGCTTAATAGTCAGGTGCATGTATAAGTATTCTTTGGTAAAGTGTCTTTGGGCCATTTTTTAAGCTGGGTTGTTTCTTATTGCTGAGTTTTCAGAGTTTTTAATATACTAAGTCCTTTATCAGATGTTTTGCAAACATTTTCTGTGGCCCATATTCATTCTCTTAACAGTGTCTTTCAAACAGTGGATGTTCTCAATTTTGATGCCATCGAATTTATCAATTTCTTCTTTATGGACCATGCTTTTGGTGTCATCCTAAGAAATCCTGGCCTAACACAAGATCACAAAGAATTTCTCTTATATTTTCTCCTAGAAGTTTCGTAGTTTGGGTTTGTCAGTTAGGTCTAACATCCCCTTGAGTTAACTTTGGATTATGGCATAAGCTGTGGCTGAAAGTTCATGTTTTACCAATGAATATTCAATTTTTCCAGCATCATTTATTGAAAAATTACTTTTTCCATGTAATTGCTTTTGCACTTTTGTCAAAAATCAATTGTCCAGTAGATGTGGGTCTATTTTTAGACTCTATTCCACAACATCAAATGGATGGATTTTAATTTAAAAGTTGACTAAAATTTCAAAAGCTGATTGACATGTTTTTAGTTACAACGCTGATTAAGAAACTATTTGTTAAGTTTTGGCATAATAGCAAAGAACATACAAAACTATCTGAAAATACTCTTTTTCAAACCATGTATCTATGTGAAGCGAAGTTTTCATATACTTTAACCAAAGAATATGCAACAGAGTGATTGCAAAGGCAGAGATGAGAATTCAATTGTCTTCTAATAACCCAGACATAAAAGAGACTTGTAAAAATTTAAAACGACTACTCTTCTCACTAAAGATTTTTGTCTTGGAAAGTATACTCATCATAAATTTTTTTAAAAATGTATTGAGTTTATTGTTATTTTAAATATTCTAATTTTTAAAGTTCATTTTTCATTTCCAATATGGTAAATATCTTATATACAACCCATATAAACAAAAGTCCCTTGGATCCTCAATTTTAAGAGTGTAAAGGGGCTCTGAGACCAAGCTATGAGAACCACTGCTCCACATCAATGGTCTCCAAATGGTTCCGTTCAATAGAAGTACCTTTAGGCATTTTGCAATTTCTGAGAATGGAAGAAATGAAATTTATGATGGAAACATTTTTGGCACTAGTTCTAGGTACATGGTAGGTATTCAATAGTTGATAAATTGAGAAGAAATAAAGACACAAACTCTCCAGTTCTATCTCAAACGTGTTAACAGAACAGCATGCTTTTTAGGGTAAATTTTATTGTGTGTACATAAAACTTTATTGACTTGATTCTGTCTTTAAAGAATATACCATCAGGTGGGAGTTGGGAAGAGGAGAGAAAGAAAAGTAAAAAGGGTATTATGAAGTTAAGTTATAAGAAATAAGTTTATGGAAATGCTTCAGTATCTTTCAAGCCTTCAAGAACTCATCATGCCTGTTATGGTCTGAACTGGGGGGTAGGGAGGGACAACTAAAAATCTGTATGTTAAAGCCCTAACCTCCAGTACCTCAGAATGTGACTGTACTTGGAGACAGGATCTTTAAAGAGGTGATCAAGTTAAAATGGGGTCCTTAGAGTGGGCCCTAACCCAAAATGACTGGTGTCCTTATAAGAAGAGATTAGGATATAGACACACACAGAGAAGACACAAGAAGAAAACCATCTACCAACCAAGGAAAGAGGTCTCAGAAGAAACCAACACTGCCAACACCCTGCACAGGACTTCAAGCCTTCAGAACTGTGAGAAAGTAAGTTTCTGTTTAAGCAACCAGTATGTGATACTTTGTTATGGCAGGCCTTGCAAACTAAAACAATATTCAAAACTGAACTTATCTCTTCCCATTCCTGGCTGATGAAACTACTCTAGAAATCAACTATTTTTAACTCCACCTCCCCATCTTAATTACTTCACCAATTACTATATTCTATTAATTCTAGCCTGATCTGTTTCTTCTTTCCCATTCTTTCCATTCCCACTGCCTTAGGCTCCCGTAATATCTTGCCTAGCCCACTGCAATAGCATTCTAAAATATAGTCTGAATTAATAAGTTTTCCCTTGGGGGGCGTTCTTATTTCCTGTTCCCTTTTAAGAACTCTTTCCTACCTGTATTATACTAAAAATAAGTGATCTGCATGACCTTATAGGAGAGAAGTAAAACCCACTAAAATAAGCCTGGTCTGGAAGAAACTGGAAGTAGATGTATGGAAGAGGATACCCAGGTAGCCCAGCATTAATCACTCACAGCATTTCGGCCTAGAAGCATTCCAGGTCAACAACATAGCAGATATCTTTTGGGATGTCTGCCCAGCTCAAGAATGGACACAGCCAGTCATGACTTTTGTTCTTACATTACCTTTCCCACTACCTCCCACCTTCTTGGATCAAGGGTAGGCACCTGACCCAAGATGGGCCAATTAGATTCTAGCTCCCAGAAATTTGGGTTTAAGAGTCAATCAGTAGCTACTAACAAAATGGCATGATAATTATGCCTCACCTCTGCTCAAAACCCTCCCATAGCTCCCTGTCTCACTAAAATAAAAGTCAATGGAAGTCCTACATGTGCACTACCCCTCTACATTCCCCACTGACCCCATGATCTCTCTGACCTCATATACTTACTCTTCCCCCAATTCAATTCACTCCATTACAACTACACTGCTCTCCTGCTTATTTCTTGAACATTCTAGGCATGCACCTGCTTTACAGACTTCACATTGGCTATATTCTATCAGCCTGGACTGCGCATCTGCATGGCTAACTCCTCTTCTGCTACTTCTCAGGAGGCCTTCTTTTACTGACATATTTAAAACTGCAACCCCCTGCCCTTATATTCTGGCACTCTTTACTCCCTCCCAATTTACTGTTCTCCACAGCACTTGAAACCTCCTACTTATGCCATATAATTTATTACATGTTTATTTTCTGTCTTCCCTTCCTCCCCTACCAATTTAACAACTAGAATGTAAGCCCTATCTATGCAAGAAGGGATTTTTCTCTATTTTGTTCCCTGACTGGTCCAAGTACATAAAATAGTGCCTGGTTCATAACAGGTGCTCAATAAACATTTGTCAAATAAATGCATGTATGCTTGGACACAAGCATGCCAAAGCAATGAAAGTTGATCTGTAGTAAGAAGAATGAAACAGACATGTCTGGAAGCAGAGATGAAAGACCATGTGGTTCTAGAAAGAGAGCAACTAGCTGTCTGATTCTGACAACTTCCTCATTTCTTCTACATTTGAGTTACCTTAAAGTTTTTGCCATAGGGGACATAGAACATGACCAATTGCAATACACTTCAGCTTCACACCTTTAAAATGAATGCTACATAAAGCATAAGGAACAACTGCTTTGGTAACCCATCTAAAAATTACTAATAAGATTTTTGCATTACATTCTGCTAGTGTAAGCAGTAATTCATCAAAATGAAAAAAAAATCAGCTGTATGTATTACTGGACTGAAATATGAGCATTTCACTAAGGTAAAATGTTTAATAACATCTCTATGAGAGCCTCATACATCAATACTTGCTTGCAATATCTATTGCAGTATTGCAGTGCTTTTCCTTAAAAAAAAAAAAGTATCCTTGAGCAAAGGACAGATCTTTTTTCCTGAAACTAAAAAATTTCAGTGCATTGCAGTATCTTAACCAATAAAATGAGGCTGAAATGTCTAAGGCCCCTCCAGCTCTAACGTTTAAAGATCTGATCATGGATAACAGTTTATATAACACATATGCACTCATACAAACTACATACAAACAATAAGAATGATTCATCCATCCCTGTATTATGAGAACAAATTATAAACCTCCTGATTTTACAAAAATATAATTTAATCTACCAAACACTTTAGAGATCTTTAAAATCTGGCAAACGCTTATTATGAAAGGCCAAAATCATAGAATTCGGTATTGTTTACTACAAATACAAAACATTCTCAGCATTACAATATCATATATGATACCATTAAAGGAAAGCAACATGCTATTTTTAAAAAGGAAGGAAGAGTTACACTGTTTGCACTGGTTGGTTGGTATTTTAGAAGCATTCTGAATCTCTTTGCTCAGAATATTAAAATTAAAAAAAAAAAAGTAAACCACAACATTATCAGTGTTTTCAACAGTGGGTAACAGGATTAAAAGATATTTTAACTTTAATTTTATGTGTAGCCATATTTTCCAAGTCTCCTGCAAAGATAGTTTTTTAATTTAAGAAATAATCTATAATAACTGATTTAACAAATAGAACAGTTGTTTAAAAGCTTTTTGGCATCTTCACTTCATCATTTTTATCATGAAGTCCTCCGTAACTTTCTCTTTCCTTCCAGTGTTATTTTAAGTTAAATTTCAATTGACTGTGAAAATTTCAGAAGACTTATTATAACTAGGAATTTTTCAAAAGTAGGTATGAGAAGTATTAAAATCCACTTTCATTTCATGACTAATACTTTCATAAAACAAATGTAAAATAAGGTTTCATGAAATTATATAAGTGATTCATCCTATAAAGGAAGTGACGAAAATAAATTATTTCAACAATGGACATTGGTATACACCTATAACTATCTAATTTAAGTATGCAGACTGACAGACACGAGTTTGAATCTTGCCTCTGCCATTAACTACCTATGTGACCTTGGGCAACTTAATTATACTAACCTTATCTGTTTCCTTATCTGTAAAATGGGGATACTGCCTACCTAAAAATGTTGAGAGAATTAAATATGATGTATACAAAGTGTTTAGTAAAGTACATACTGCACATCCTGTCCTCAGTAAATGTTAGTTACTTTAAAAGGTAACAGTGTTCAAGTAAATAAATAAATATCATATATACCTTACCCCATTATAATTTTATAAGGGAAAAAATATGCTGAAGCACTAGAAGTACACTGAAAATATTTCTTTCATGATCCACTTTGAGATTTTGCAATTCTTTAATTACCACTGACTACTGTCTCACCATAAATGTAAACTACCCAGGCCCAAATAATGGAAATTTAATACAATATGCTGATACATATCAAGTGTTAAATAAATACATGCCTTACTAGATTTATTCATTAAAACTTGGATCCAAAAAAATTGTTAAATCTAGGTAGATGGAAAGCTATACAGAAGAACCACCTGCCACATGTAATTTCTAAATAACATTCAAAAAGAATGTGATTCCTAACTTTCGGCAGTTTCACTTTACTATTTTTCCAAAGGAATCTCCAGTGGCAATTAGCTTCACTCACTGTATATAATACAACGGGTGCATAATGAAAGGGAAATTACTTGCAATCAAAATACCTAGGTTCAAATCTGTCTCTTACTACGTGCCTGAACCTTGGACAAGCTATTAAAACGACTAAGCTTAAATTTCCACATCTATAAAAGACAGTAAGACCTACCTACTCCACAGGGCTGTTGTTATGAAGATCAAATGTGAACGTACTGAGTATGCTTTGTGCATACAAGTGCCACATGTCATTACATACAGTTGAGGTTTTTACTAAGGAAAGACTTCTTTAAAAAGCGATAAATTAAGTTTTATCAACTTATTACAGAGATAATATCAAAGTTTTTATCACTCATTATTTCACTCCATGACAGTGCTCCATGATTCATTTTAATTTAAAACTGCCAAAACCGCAATCCATAAGGTGGAAGACCCTTATCCCCACATAAATATACACAAAGCATAAAACTATCTGCATTGATAACCAGAACATCAAGAGCAAGATAATTTAGTTATTTCCTCTACAGACTCACTAAATCATTTTAGACTCTAAAAAGACAACACCGCTTAATAATAACCCACTACCTTCAGTAGGTAAGCAAATGCATTTCGATACTCATGAGGTGCGAATGTTTATATCTTACGTATTCCATTCACAAGGGTCAGTTTGTTCAAAACAACCATACCCCAAAACACACACAGTCACCAAACAGAACAAACAGAACCTTCCTGATGGGTGTCAGGGATTAAAACAACATAAACTGCACCGAAACAAAAGAAATCAACACAGCCTCCGTCTTCAGCCTAATCTCCTCGGGCCTTTCTCTCCGCTTTAGTAAACAAATTCTTCAGGCAGGCAAGCACAGGGCAAGGCTTTTTAACAAGGGTCAGTCCACTGCACTCGGACGTCACCTGGCGGGGTATTTTTCGCGAAGTTTCAAAGTCAACAAAGAAGTTTTGTGGCGAGCGAGTAGGGCCTGTCGAGCAATAGGGAGAAGACATAAAGGAAGACAAAACCGAGTGGGGGAAGGGTGTGGAAAGCGCCCCCGTACCGCGAGCCGCCACGACAGCGGCCCCCTCCTCCGGGGACGGGGGGGAAGGTGGGGGCGGGGAGGCCACGCCGGCTGGGCCACCAGCCGCCCAGACG
>NW_007731083.1:77646-93953 GCF_000696425.1 Galeopterus variegatus | reverse complement strand
GGAGCGAGAGTCGGGTCCGGGCAGGTGCGTGTGCTCAGGTGCGAGAGAGGAAGCGAGAGGAAGGAGCAAGGGGGAGAGGGACAGGAAGAGCTTGACAGAAAACCGAGCGACGGGAAGGGGGAGAGGCGGGGGCGCCGAGGGGCGAGGCCTGGGCGGGGCGCCGGGCCGGAAGGGGCGGGGAGCCCTCCGCGGCAGGGGCGTCACTTCCGGCGACCTCGGCGCGCGAGGTCTGTTGGCGGCGGTTGGGCGGCCGTTGTCCGCAGGTGTACGACCACGTCAGCCCTGTCGCGAAGGCTGCGCGAGACAGCGGGGCAGAAACGTAAGCGGGAGCCGCGCCTGGAGGGAAAAGAAGGCGCAGAGCCGCGGGAGCGGAGCAGCGTGAGCGAGCCCGGCGCCCACCCCGCAGACGGGCGAGACAAAGGCCCGGTCCTCAGGGTACTGAGGAATGCCTGAGGCGCTTGTGCCCCCCGCCCCGAGATCCTGGTGCCTTTTGTCTAGAATGGGCCCGGGAATAAGCATGTGCGTTCAGCACCGGGGTGTGCACGTTTTGAGAAAGGAAGAAAACATCACTGAAATGTAGAGACAGACACTGACTTTACCAAAATTCCACCCAGGGAGACTTCTGCATTTACTTGGAAGGGCTGCTTCGATAAACCGCTGACGCTGGGGCTTGAAACACGACCCGCCTCTGAGGAAATTGTTTCAGATGCCTACGGGGATTGATGGACTGAGTTGGGGACGCTTGCCTGGCCAGAACTAAGTGGCTGATGAAAGGCCGACGCTGTCCCCATCCTCACAATAAGTGCGCCACCCTTCCTCACCATAATCCTTGGCTTTTTCTCTAAGTGAAAAGATACTTAGAGAATACAGATGAGAAGGGCCACCACGTTACAATGGCCTGATTAGAAGCAAAGAAGTCTGTCCATCTTCAAAAAAATGTTTGAACAATATGCTCATGACTTAGCAGAAAAACACTGATAGATTTAAGAAATGCTAGCAATGTCTTTTTCCATTTGTGTGAGTGGGAGAATTGGGAAGACCCCTCCTCCAATCTTCATCAATTAGAATAAGGCTTAAAATAAGAATAATGAAATGGAGTCCTTCAAAAGGACTTGATTAATGTCACTTACGTTACTCAAGGCGAGAAGGAATTCAAACTCTCTTTGACACAATAATGGAGACCCAATGTTTTCAAGAGTCGACATTTAGAATTGAGCAGACAGACATTCCTTAAATATGTTTACACTATCTCCCAAGAAACTAAATTTGAGGTCAGCTTTTTCCCCCCAGCCACCATCCCTCTGACCCAACCCCAACAAGAGCTCTCTGTAAGACCTGTGACAGAGCACTTACAGCCAGCTAAGACCAGGAACACACATCAGGACCATTGCACCAATCAGGTGTTGTAAAGCATAAGGGGGAAGGATTCTGAGAGAGAAACACTGAAACTTGCTGAAGGAAGTATTAGTAGTTCTTAAGGACAAATATATGAACCATAGAGCAGCAGAGCTAGATTAAGATTAGGAGGGTGTGTGTGTGTGTGGTTGTGGGGGGTCTTCTTGTGTCTTTAGGTGACTTCCCTCGTGATGCTCAAAGGAAAGTTAATCTTTTATCCAATTGTCCCTTCTACTTAGTAATAATGCCCTTCTGGAATTAACCCAGCTTTTATTTATTCAAAATTTGGGCACTAAATATGAGAGTAATATACCAACATTTGTTGAGTCCCTGCTAGGTGTCGGGCACTGGTCTTCCCAACAGCACTTTCAATTACATAAGTCAGACCTCTCCTGGTTGCCATTGACAGGAACCCAACTAAACTGTAAAGGCAAAAGGGAGGAACGTATGGTTTATATGAACAAACTATGAGAAGGGTAAGGGTCTGCTGGACCTCAGGGACTACTACAACCAGAGTCCCTCTGTCTGTCCCCATTCCTCGGCTCTACTTTCTGCACATTGGTTTCATGCTGTCAGACCAATTTCCTCCACAAGCTGGAAACAAGGTCAATGATAACTCTCAACTTCACATCTTCAGACTTGCCATCTGACATTTAAAAATTCCCAGGGAAGGACAGTTAATTAGTCCAGCCAGTTGCCCATCCCTGAACCAAATGATTGTGCTGAAGAGCTAGGATATGTTAGAATGATGGACACTACATTGTTGAAGTGGGGAAAGAATATTTCCCACGAGAAGAGGGAGGACAAAACAATAGATGTCCATTAGAATTAGAATTTGTATTGTTTTCAAACAAGAACACTGAAATTATATAGAAATATTTTTATTTGCCACACTTTTATCCAAGGAAACCAATGTTACAATTGTTACAGAATTTCAATCTGGAAAATTCATTTCTGATCAAGAGAGACACTTTATTAAAGGTATAGGGTATACATAATTTCAGCCTCATTTGCTCAGGTACCCACATATATTTCAGGGCTGTGAGGATACTATAGTAATGCTGGTTTTCCATACAGCAATAAAATGAGTAAAAGGGGTCATGTAGGAGGACACAGTATAATTCTTTGAGCACCAACTATAACAATAACAGTAATTCCCTGAATTCCATGTTATGTCCAATGAAAACCAATAGTAATCCTATGAAGTAAATACTACACACATTTTATGGATGAGGAATTATACTCATAGCTAGTAAGTAATTAGCCCTAGGCCATACACTTACCAGAAGAGGAAGTAGAATTGAGGCACAGGTCTGTCTAACTCCAGGCCTCCAAGTTTTAAACCTCACTGGTTTGCCATCAGCAGCTACCCTTAACATGGCCATTAAACTTTCAACCCTTTTACTATGAGCCCAAAACCCATGACTTTTTAACAATTGCATAGAATTGCTGCTGAAGAAACACAGATGTGGTAGTTAGGCAAAATGTCTTTCTTACCATCAGCTTAACATTAACAAATTCCTGGAGGCAGTTTATGGCATTATCTTAATATTAAATTCTTCCCTTCCAATCGTCCCTTCCTTCCTATCTTCCCTTCCCTTCAATGTTTCTTTTCTATTTCTCCTCCCTTCCTGAAGTGAGACCCAGCAGCAGTAGGGCAAGAACACAGGGCTGAAATGAGCAGCATGCAGGTGGCAGAGAGAAGACTGGTGTGGTTGGAAAATGGATTACATTGAGCAAATAAGTAAATATATTTGAAATAATGATGATCATATTCCTCCCTTTTGGAGAAAATACAAACATGGTAAGGGCAAAGGCTAGAAAAAACCTTGAGGTTTTGGATTGGAAATATAAGTATTATTATAAAGTCACTTTTAAAAATGTAAGCAGACAGCTATAGAAACAGTTATATGTGGATGTATGTGCATATAAGTGTATTATGTATACACACAGTAGGGAAAAAACTTAGTTTGAATGTAAGCAGACAGCTATAGAAACAGTTATATGTGGATGTATGTGCATATAAGTGTATTATATATACACACAGTAGGGAAAAAACTTAGTTTGTATATATATATATATATATATGTATGTATGTACATATACACACTAGGATAAAAACCTAGTTCTGTCCTCTGAGAAGATACACATGAAATGGTACTCCAGTAGCTATGAATACACAAGTATACAGATTTTGGTTTCTAATACCATGCTCCACTAAAAGGAACCGGGACTCCTTGGTCCTGTCTTTAAGCGTATGAGAGTTTGTGACCTGTGGCTCCTCAACAGCAGAGGCCACATTTCATTTGCTGTTATTTCCGAGGCCAACACAGGGTTTGACATATAGTAGAGTGGCAATAAATATTGGCTGAATGAATAAAGTATGATTTCCCAGGAGGTACTTTATATTGCTGAAATAGCAACGTGTATAAATGCTCATGGAGTTTGGATATGTTGTCCCCTCCAAAACTCATGTGGAAATTTGATCTCCAATGTGGCAGTGCTGGAAACTGATTGTGTCATGGGGACAGATCCCTCATGAATGGATTAATGCTCTCTTGGGGGTGGGGGGATTAATGAGTGAGTTCTCGCTCTATTAGTTCCCGTGAGAGCTCGTTGCTTAAAAAGACCCTGGCACCTTCTCTCTCTCTCTTGCTTCCTCTCCCTTGCTTCCTCTCGCCATATGATCTGCTTGTACCCGCTGGCTGCCTGCCACTTTCCGCCATGAGTAGAAGCAGCCTGAGGCCCATGCCAGATGCAGCTGTCCCAGAATCGTAAGCCAGATAAACCTCTTTTGCTTATAAATTACCCAGTCTCAGGTATTTCTGTTATAGCAACATAAAACGGACTAAAACAAATGCCTTTCTTAGGAAGAGACAAGTTCATATGATAGCTTGTAGTGGATTGAATTATGTCCCCTCAAAACTCATTGAAGCTCGAATTGTGTCCCCAAAGTTTTATGTATTAGAAACTTAGGCCCCACTGTGACTGTTAAGAGGGTAGGAAATTCTATTATTGTAATGGAAAGGTGGAGCCTTGAAGAGGTGATTAGATTGTACAACCATGCAGTAGTGAATAGATTAAAAAACGATGGTCAGGGGAGTGGTTCTGAGGGCTTTAAAAGAAGAGGACAGTCTGTCTCTCTGCTCTGCTCTCTCTCTGCTCTCCGCTTTCACCATCTTGCAATGTGAGACCCCTGGGTCACTCTCACCATCACCGGGTTGACTTTGGACTTCCCAGCCTCAGAAACTGTAAGCAATAAATTTCATTTTCTTTATAAATCACCCAGTTTCAGGTATTTTGTTATAAGCAACAAAAAAGGACTAATACATAGCTGAAATGTGATTAACTGAATAACAACCATTCGTTAGGTTTGTACTTTTATATCTGGATTTCTGGGTTGTAATGAATTCAGTTTCAGTACTTTATGCAGATATATCACTCGACAGTGATATACACTGAGTCAAATCAAATAATCAAAATAGAGCACCATATGTTTCTTATTCCTGACATATTCAGATACAGTATTCACATAAAAAATAGTTTAATACAAAATGTTGCTGAGATGAAGACCTTCAAGACCACAGTTCTTTTTTTTCTCCAAACTTTTGTTATGAACATTTTTAAGCATACAGAAAAATTAAAAGAATAATACAATGAACATCTATACCCTCAACCTAGATTCAACAATTGTTTACATTTAGCCATATTTATCTTAACAGTAGATTTTCCTTTTTTCCATATCATTTGAAAATACATATTTGAACATCTTTGCTCCTAAATACTTTAGCATGTATCTCCTAGAGTTAGAATAACCTCCTTTAAAACCATTACCACATCATAATGATATCCAGAATCTAAAGATTCTCTAGTTGTCCCAAAATATCTTTTATAAATTTGTTTGTTTGCTTTAGTAAGGATCCAATCTGGTTTCATTCATTGCCACTGGTTTGGTCTTTATAGTCTCCTTTAGTCTAGACAGGTCCCTGTACCTTTCGTTTTCCGATAACAATGCCTGTTGGAAGACCACAGGACAGTGGTTTTATCAGTGTCCCTCATTCCAGATTTGTATGATCAATTCCTCTTGGTATCATCTCATTTGTTCCTTTAACCCCATTTCCTGTAAACTAGAAGTTAGACCTAGAGGCTTGAGATTCATGTTAAACATTTTTTAGCTAGAATATTTCACAGATGATGAAGTGTCCTCCATATTGCAGTGTGCCAGGAGTATCAGGAGGCCAGAAAGTCAGTTTGTATCACTATTAGCATTGCTGAGTTTGATCCCATAGTTAAGGTGGTGGCTGCCAAGTCTCATCATTTATTAAGTAATCTGTGGAGTAATACATTAAAGCCACAGTCTTCAGCTCAGATCCTTTCATTGATATCTCTTTCATTAAGTAGGTTGACAATTTTTAAATTATTCTTAAATTTAAAGTTTCATGTTATCATTAAAAACATTTCTGTGATATTCAAAAGATAAGTTTATTTTATAAAACCTTCCAAGTTCTTTATCACAGAATTCCCCCATAATTTTTCCAGTGAGATAAAACCACATTCTGTTTGTGTCACTCTTCTGATTTCTTGCAAAAATAAAGATGACCCACCACGGTTGACTCCTGCAGTTCTTCCTGAATGACAGTACCCTGAGTGTCTGTCCCTGTGGCATACTGGACCTTGAAGTTCCTTCTGAAGGAACTAAAGGAGGAAAAAGAGAAGCTGGGAACCCCTTCTTTGAGCCCCACATAAATTCATATCCAGCTGCCATGCTTCTTACGTCATTACTCAGTGAAGTCAGATAAAGGAGACACAGCTTTATTTAGTGCCTGTGCATACAGAGCTCACCCACAAGCAAGGCGTGTTCCCTGACTACTGCGAGAAGGCAGAATATGGAGCGGGCTGCAGGGCGCTCAGTGCAACTGAGGACTCTCTGCTCTCTGCTGCAACATCAAGCAAGATCAATAAATCCTGGACAGACAGTTGAATCCTGGGATGTTATTTTTGTCTGTGAAGTCCCCCTTCCCCGCTTCTCCTGGCAATAATATCCACCTTTCTTTTAGAGAACTGCTACTCCTCACTTGAAACACAGAGTTCCAGCAGGAGCTTCCAGTCTCCCAGCCGGCCAATCCTCTATCCCCTGGGGAGGGCATATGGTCTGGGCAGGACCAAATGTACATTCCCTTGGTGCCCATGGGGACTGCACTTCTACTGGCCCCTTTAATCCACTTGCCACCCTTCTCTACCCCACACTGAATCCAGGTTTCTGACACTTTAGTTCATGGTTGCATCAACAGAGTTTGACATTGATCCTAAAAATATTTTTGGTTTAAATTTTAACCAGTTATTCAGAAGTTCTAAAATAATAATATCATCTAACATCGATTGAATACTTGTGGGGCTCCGTGTCCCACTTCTCCTGGGGTATGCCTTAAAGTTGTGTTCCTATGCTGCAAAGTGCCACCCCCCCTTGTTAACAAGATCATGGGGACCTCTCTCTTGACTTGTCCAACTTCTGGGTATTCACCGAGAGGCTGAATATGCAAACAAAGGCCAGACCTTATTTGACTATAGAACTCTAAGCCACAATCTGTGGCAGCCAGTACAAGAAGCCAAATCATAACCTCTGCAGCAATCAGCAGGGAATGGTAGGGACTTAATAACTACCAGCTTCCCTACTTTTTGCTGCTGCTTCCAATTTAGGACCAAAGAAAGCCAAATATGCTCCCCTAGCCAATCGGATGGGATGCCCACTTCTCTCAGCCCACTGCAGCTTCCCAGGCCAGTGGCCTCCGGTGGGGGGACCCCTGAAGCCCCCCTTTGTTCACCGTGAAGCCTTCCCCCTCCTCCACCTGCCTTTGAGTCTCTGCCAAACACACCTGATGGAGGCTGACTCCTGTACAGCAAGCTCTGAATAGCCTTTGCTTGTTCTCGTTTGGGTGGTCTTTGTTTATTTCCACATCGTTTTAGTTTAACTGGCCCTTAAGTCTTCTTATTTAGTGTCCTACCTACCCCTGCCTTCAGGCAACCTTCGCCACTCTCTCTGAGGCCTGAGCTCCAGCCTCAAATCTGTGCCACTTCGGCAGGAATGACCCTGTCCAACAAGTGTCAGTCGTTCTCTGTAGTGACTCATCAGTTTCCTCATCAGGCGCTGGATTCCACGGCAGGGGAGACCTCCAGTCACTGCGAGACACCCACAGAGCCTCATTTTAGCCCCAGTGCTGGGAAGCAGTTGTCATAGCGACGGATGCAGCAGGCGGCCGTGAGAGCCGCTCACTGCAGCCCGCCCACTGCAGGGGGGCCGGCCTTCTACTTGGTCTCTGCGGCTCAACGCCCCCCAGTCCAATCTCCCACGTCGGAGGGCGAAGGGGGGCTGGGAGTGGGAATCGTCCACGTCCATCACTCTTGAGTCCTGGGCTCAGCATACCCCCCACGTTAGCTCTTAACGGTTGGCCTCACTTGGTTGTGCAGCCTAGACTGTGCTGCTTAGCAACGAAATAACAAACAACTTAAGTCGAATCTTCATTGAATCTGCATGAATGGCTCTTTTACGTGGACGCAATCTTGGTGCTCTGTGCCAAGGTGGGGGTGGGGCGGTTTGAATCTTTTTAAATGGAAGATTAACATGCACAGAACCAAGTGCAGAAAGCGTAAGTGCAAGTCTTGGTAAATTGTAACCAACACCCAGATCAAGATATAGAACATTTCCAGGACCTCCCCACTCCACCCCGCCGAGTTCCCTCTTGCCCTTCCCAAGTAATACCACTCTCCATGCACATGGCTATCACTTTCATCAGCATCCATTCGTTCCGCCTGTAGCTGAACTTCACATAAATGGAATCATATAGTATGGTTCTTTTGCGTTAGACCTACTTCACTCATCACTGTGTCGGTGAGATTATCCTCTGTCCTGCGCGTAGTGCAGGAGGAGGGGATGCGGTGAACACGGTTCCCTCCACCCCCAGCAAGAGGACTGGCAGGACTGAACTTCACTGGTCTCCTGGCTTCTCTGCCTCACCTTCCCTGTTGAAACTTCTTGGATAGATGCCCACCTGAACCATACCCAAGTTCATCTCACCTCTTTGGCTACTGGTCCATCTCTGCAAGTGGACGGGGTTGCCGTCACTTGCAGGGCCCCCAAACTCCTTCTGCCCCACCAATCAATGCAGCTAGGACCCTGCATCCCTTGTTCCTGCCTGTGCTGGGACATCCCAGAGCCGAGGCTGCCCAGACAGCTCACTGCCTCTGAACCTTAAGGCACTGAAATTGTGTTTCTGCTACATAAAGTGCCTCTTTCCAATTAGTTAGCCCTCTTCTTTTTTTTTTTTTCTTTTTGCAGCTGGCAGGCATCCAGATCCAACCCTGGTGTTATCAGCATCGTGCTCTAAACAACTGAGCTAACCAGCTGACCCTTAACCCTCTTCAATTTTTTTAAACTGCTTATTTTGAAATAATTTGAGGCTTACAGAAAAGTTGCAACAATAGTAAAAATTTCCATATACACTTCATCCACATTCCCCAAATGTTAATATTTTGCCACATTCGCTTTACTATTCTTTTTATGTCTGTTCATACATGTGATTTTTAAAAAGTCTGCTCTGAACAGGTCAGCTCAATCATAGTGTCTTGGGAGATATGAGATAAGTCAGCAGTCACATCCACCGGTCCTGGAAAATGGAATCAGAAGACCTTTTAAGTCAGGACATTATGGCACCAGAAGGCCATAAAATAACCTAGAATGCTTCTTGTAACTCTTACCCTAGATCCCTGCATGTAGGATGTATCCTAGTAACAATCCGAAATCTACACATCATGTACAACCAGTAGAAAAACTGATAATGTGATTAGGTCCAGCTGCCCCCTCCCTTTGATTCTTCCCCCTCCTTGTGTTCATAAAATGCTAAGCCCTGCAGGCCCTCGTTGGATCACATTTCTCAGGGTGACCTGATCTATGCGTTTCCTGGTTGCGATCTTCATATTGGCTCAATAAATCCTATATTTTATATCTTTGGCTTCAGTTTCTTTTAGGTAAACACATGTATAACTTGCACATATTAATTTTTCATTTTTCTACACCATTAGCTGGAAGTAGATTTATAGACGTGATGTCTCATCACCCCTACATATTTCAGTGTATAATTCTTTTTTTTTCCTGGTTGGCTGGTAAGAAGATCCAATCCCTTGACCTTGGTGTTATCAGCACCAATCTCTAACCAAGTGAGCTAACCGGCCAGCTCTGTAATTCTTAAAATGAAAAATAAGGACATTTTCTTACATAACCACAGTACACTTATCAAAATGAGGAAATTAACCTTGGCACGTCATTATTATGTAATCTACAGACCTCATGCAAATTTTGTCAATCATCCACTAAAGCTCATTTTTCTGAAAGTTACAATTTTAAAAAATATATATTTTTATTGTGGTGAATTATATATAGCATAAGATTTACCACTGTAACTTTGTGTGTGTGCGTGGCTGGCGGGTACAGGGATCCAGCCCTGGGCCTTGGTGTTATCAACACCATGCTCTAACCAACTTAGCTAACCGACCATCCCCATTTTAGACAGTTTTAAGTGTACAATTTATGGCATTTATTATATTTGCAGTATTTGCAGTCATCACCACTATCCATCTCTAGCACCTTCTCATCATCCCAAACTGAAACTCTGGACCCATTAAATAGTAACTCCTTATTTCCCCTCCTCCCAGCTCCTGGTAACCACCGTTCTACTTTGTCTCTACGATTATGATTATTCTTGGTACCTCATACAAGTGGAATCTCACACATTTGTCCTTCTGGAATTGGATTATTTCACTTCACATAATGTCCTCATGGTTCAACCATGTCCTTTAAAATGAAAGAAAAAAACTCATTCCTTCCTGTTTCAGTATCCAGAATCCATACTGCATTGAGTTGTCAAGGCTCTTTAGTCCCCTATAATAAGGAACAATTCCTTAGTCTTTCTTTGTCATCCACGACAGTGATGTTTTTATAGGGTATAGGCCAGTTATTTTGTAAAATGTCTCTCAATTTGATTCGATGTTTCCTCACAGCTGAATTGAGGTTATGCATTTTTGGCAAGAACAGCACGGAAGGGATATTGTCCCCTTCTGTTGTGTCATATCATTGGCACCTGTTCTCTATCTGTCCCCTTACTGATGATGTTAACTTTGACCATTTGGTTAAGGTTTGTCGGGTTCTCCACTGTAAAGTTTGTCTTTGTAGTTAGTATCTCCCCTGTGGGGAGATAGTTTGAGACTCTTTGCAAATCCTTTTCCTCCTCAAACTTTTCCCACAGTTTAGCGTCCATTGATTGTTCTGACACAATTATGACTATGGTTCCAAGTGGTGGAGATAGTTTGAGACTCTTTGCAAATCCTTTTCCTCCTCAAACTTTTCCCACAGTTTAGCGCCCATTGATTGTTCTGACACAATTATGACTATGGTTCCAAGTGGTGTTTTCTCATTCCAGTATTCCTTCTACACTGATTAGAAGATATTCTACCATAAGGAAGAGCTGTCCCTCCTTCCCACATTTATTTTTTCATTTATATGATTATATCGGTATGTACTCCTGAATTCTTCCTTTGGACTGTGATTATAATAAAGTAAGAAGAGCTGTAATTCTACGTATCATTATTGTTGCTCACATGATCCCAGATTTTCCAGTGGGAGCCCATCAAGCTAGCTTTCTTTTGTCCTTTTGCTAAGTTCTTATTCTTTGAGCACTTCCTTACTGACTGTCAGAATAATATGCTCTCGGCTCACCTTGTTCCTCTCCTACCCTGACCCTGGAATGCACCGTTTCCCCACGGTGCCCTTGTTCTTTTCAGTGGAGAATGGTATTTGGAAACCCAGATGAGCTTTGAGTCGCCTCGGCCAGTGGAGTCCCTGGGGTACCTTCATCTGAGCACGCCGGTGTCACCTACACAGCACCTCATTCTTTACAAATGGCTTCACACATCAATTCCTGTCATCCGACTGCTAAACTACACGTTAAAAACCATTCCAGGAGGTGGATTACAAGTGATTCATTTTCTTTATTTTTTGAATGTATACATTCGTGTATTCATTTACTATGGCTGCTATTTAAAAACTCCACAAATTTAGAGCTTAAAACAACACAAATCGTTCTCTCACAGTGTAGAGGTCAGAAGCTCGGTATGGGCTACACTGGGCCGAAATCAAGATGTTTGCGGCCTGTGTTCCTTCTGGAGGCTCAAGGGGAGAATGTTCCTCTGCCGTTTCCACCTCTGGAAGCCGCCTGCCTTCCTTAAGTCCATCTTCAAAGCAATCACGTCACTGCACCTCTACTTCTGTCTCCACACGTCCTCCGACTCTCCTGCCTTCCTTATGAGGCCCCTCTGATTACACTGTGCCCACCCGGATAACCCAGGATTATCTCCCCATCGAAAATCTTTAACTTAATCACTTCTGCTAAGTCCCCCACCCCACTTTTTTTTTTTTTTTTTTTTTTTTCTTCATGCAACATGTACAGGCTCTGAGGATTACAACGTGGACATCTTTGCAGGGCCATTATTCTGTCTATAACAGCGTATTATATATAGTCTGTGTCAGTCTGGCGGGAGGCAGCAGAGGGAGCAACCAGGTGGCCCACGCTAGCCGCAGAGGCAAGGCTCCGGGTCAGCCGGGTGTCGGTCACAGGCAGTCGGGACGCACCGCGTGGACTGGGCATCCCGAATTCGTGCGCCCCATTCCCGCCCCCGTCGCAGCCCCGCGCCGCTGCCTTCTCCTTCCTCCTCCCGCAGCGACCCCCGCAGGGATCCGGTGCCGGTGCCCGGTGGACCAGTGGGCGGGTGGCCGCCACCCTCGCCCTCTGAAGAGCCCTCTCGCTGCTCGGGGTCCACACACGGCTGGTGTCGGGGTCTCCCGAGGCGGCTCGGGATCGCAGCACCTGGAGGAAGGCGAAAACAGCTCCTTTGGTGTCACGGGTCAGGTTTGTTCTGGGCCTGCAGCCCCCGGGTGTGGAGGATACCGACATTGATAAAGCAAATGTATTTTAAAAAGCCTCATTTACAGCTTAGCAAGGCCAAAGCCCTTTAGTTTAAGGTAGAGCCTAACTTTTTACAATTGCACATAGAAATGCGAAGCTTGGGAAAAGCAGAAAACTTTCCCAGGACTAAAGTCTCTGTTGTAGATAAAAAAAAAAAATTGTAACACAGCAAAAATGCTGGCTCCAAGGGCAGATGTCTTTGGTGCAGCTAAACCTAATGATAGGAAAGTATGTGAGCTCAAAGCTTCAAAGCTGCTGGTTGGGGATGATCCACATCTCGCCCTCAGCTGTTTCTGTGAGTTTCTTGGGGAACTGAGTGTTGCCATGATGATTATCTCATTGTTCCTCTTGTAACCACTTGTGTTCCTTTTCTGTAACTTTCTTGCCTGGACAATAAAAACTGGGAGAAAACCTCATTCGGGGTTATTTCCTGGGAAATCTTCTCTCTCGAAGGAATCTGTCCTGGAATTAACTCCTTCTGGGCCTCTCACTGCTCTGGGCTTTGAGGAATCCTTTGCGTCTCTGTCACCCTGGGAGAGGTGACACCCTGGGGCCCTGGCAGGGGTGCAGGCCACCCTGCATCTCCACAAGCTTTGGGCACAGGGGTGGCCTCTGGGTTAGCCTTCCTCCTCCAGAACACGTGCTCCAGGCTCCTTCCCACGCCTCTGCTGGCTCTGATGCCCCCACTCCCTCACCCCAGTCACAGAGGGGAGAAGAGGAGGGGGAAGATGTAAGTCCCAAGAAAAGGTGATGGGGTGAAGAGCCGGAGCCGTTTCCGAGGCAATTTTCCTGTGCTTAGAACAGAATGAATAGAGCCCGTGGAGGAGGGGAATACTGTTTGACAGCGCTCAGAGGCCTGCTTATGCAGAGCTCGCACACTACAGTTCATCCTCTTAAAGTGTGCAATTCAGTGGTTTAGTATGTTCACACGGTTCTGCAACCATGACTGCAATCCACTTGAGAGCATTTTCCTCTTTGTAAAAAGAAAGCCATACCCATTAGTAGTCACTCGCTGTTCCTCATCTGCCCCTCAGTCCCTGGCAACCACTAATCTGGTTTCTTTCTCTACAACTTTGATTATTTCTAGACACTTCATATAAGTAAAATCATATAATATGTGATCTTCTGCAACTGGCTTTTTTCACTTAACATAGTGTTATTTTTTTTTTCCTTTTTGTCTTTTTTACTGACCGGTAACGGGATCGCAACCCTCAGTGTTGTGCCCACACCACGCTCAGCCAGTGAGCAGGAACTGGTCTCCACATGGGATCCGAACCCTCGGCGGGAGCGCCGCCGCACTCCCAAGCAGCACACTCTCCAGTGCGCCACTGGGCCGGCCCGTAACATAGTGTTTTCAAGGCCCATCCATGTTGTGTCACGAGTCAGTACTTCATTCCTTTTTACTGCCAAATAATACTCTCTTGCATGGATATACCACATTTTATTTGTCCCATTGTCATGTTATTTATCCATTAGATAGGCATTTGGGTTGTTTCCACTTTGAGGCTATTATGAACAATGCTGCTGTGAACATCCGTGTGTAAATTTGTGTGTGGACATATGTTTTCAGTTCTTTTGTCTATATACCTTAGAGCAGAATTGCTGGGTCATATGGTAACTCTAAGTCTAACACTTCAAGAAACTGTCAAAGACCTAATTTTATATGTTTTGGGAAGAGGGAGGTGGGTCCAGTTCAAAAAGTAATTGCATAAATCTGCAACAGCACTGGATGCATTACCTCCCAGGTGCTTGAGAAGAGCCTTCTGTATAGACAACCTACTGTACAGAGACCTGCTTACTATACTGAAAAGAGTAAGGCAGAGCTCAGGGACACCTGATCCAGTGGGAACCTCCTCCTCCTGGTGAGAAGGGAGGCAGGCATTCCAACTCCTGGCTATAACCCATTACAGATGTTTTGACACAGAGAGTGCAGAAATCCACAGGAACACTCAGCAGAGGCTGGTTGGGATGGGGGCTCTGATGAAGACATGGGGAGGGCTTCACAGCTGAAATAATATTTGCCTCTATCTCCAAGAGACTGTGTTCTGGCAGCAAGTCAGGGAAGAGCCTACTGGGAGGAGAGAACAGCTTGGGTTAAAGCTCAGTCATGTGGGAGCTTGTGATGTGTTTGGCAGTGGTGAGAGGAGAATGGTGGGGGGGCAGACAGGTTTGGGAAGGTAAACTGAGGCACAATTTTGACAGTTAAAGCTCAGTCATGTGGGAGCTTGTGATGTGTTTGGCAGTGGTGAGAGGAGAATGGTGGTGGGGCAGACAGGTTTGGGAAGGTAAACTGAGGCACAATTTTGACACCAAACTAGGGAGTTTGGACTTGAACCCTGGTGCCATTTGAGGACTTAGGGTTGAGCAGGGTGTCCTGGAGCCATGCCTTGGAGGGGAGGGGGGCTAATGATGGGAGTCTGGGGGCAGCTGTCAAGAGAGAGATCAGGAGGACCTGGGAGTAGGCCTGGGAGTGAGGATGAATTAAGGAAGGAGGGGGCAGATCAGAATGTCCACAGGACTGCATGAAAGGGGGAGGGTAGTGAGGGACGAGGGACAGCCACCTTGACTCATAAAGGTTCCAGTCATCTTTTTTCCTGGGAGAAAAAAATGGCATTGTCTATGATATTTATAGCACCCAGGACATATACAGCCCCAAAATGCTTTAAGAGCATGATTGTTTCACCCAGTCGAGTTCCAAAAAGTTAGCTTCAGAAGACAACTCAAAACTTTTAGAGAGGTTAGAAAATTCTTTTGATTTGGAACAAAGCCTTTCCTGTCTGTCTGGGTGGAGGGGGGGGCATCTTGTAATGACTGCTCAGGAGGCCCCCCTCCCCTGCACACACACCACTCCGACCCCACATTTGCAAACTCCTCCAGTCTCCTTCTTGCTGGCAATTAAAGACCCATCTCAGCATCGGTAAAAGTGTGGGAAAGGAATCATTTGTCTCCAGAAGCCATCCTTTTTCTTCCTCCTTTGTTTCTCTGTTTCTGTGTTTCTTCTCCCTATTTCTCTGTTCTCCTGTAGGTATCTGGAGCTATCCTGCTGCCTGGTGTCCCTGCAGGACCTGTTCCCCGCATTAGGGTCCTGGGTTAAGGCACAGGCCGAGGCTTACAGAAAGGGCCCCGATTCAAAGGGTCAGAGGAAGACACATTCCCAAAGGAAGGATGGAGGCTGAAAATCTGGGCTGAGAGCTCAGAATGGCAAGGCAAAGAGTGCTTCCAGGACGCTGGATCCCTTGCTTTGATTTATGCCCCTAAGCTTCATTACTTACCTAAATGTTCTTGGAGGTCATGCTCATGGGCAGGGAGAACTGCTAGTGCAAAGACTTTGAAGTGGGAAAGAACATGAAGAGTCTCATGAGGGTAATCATTGAAGCAGGCATGTGGACACTTTCCCGACCTTGATATTTCTGCATGGCACTCTCTTCCCAGGGATTTCATGGAATTAGCCCAGACTGCCGTGGTGGTCAGATGTCAGCGTGGCCCTGACATCCAAGCATTGCTCCCTATTGCCAGAGTGTGGCAGGTTTGGCAGCCTGTAGTGACAGGGGGCCAAGTCTGAGCTGCATGCACGAGGATTATCTTGGTCTTTCTCTGTGTCTTCTTACCCAGACTGAACAGCAGTCTAGCACTGCTGCACATCATGTTCAAGCCTGCCTACATCCTCTTGGAAATTGGATCCTTTCATAATTGTACAACATTGTGAAATGTTTAGCTATCAGGAAATCAAAGAAAGTTCACTTACAATTAGGTAATGAGAGCGTATTTTAAAATAGCTAATGGATTCCTGTTACTTTTTCTCTTAGTTGATGGTTAAAATCCCCATAAAAACCAAGGGGGCAGGTTTCTCTGACTGATCTAAAATGATTTCTGATAGTTTTAAAATAAGAATCAACTATA
>NW_007731083.1:76040-77158 GCF_000696425.1 Galeopterus variegatus | reverse complement strand
TCCTTTCATAATTGTACAACATTGTGAAATGTTTAGCTATCAGGAAATCAAAGAAAGTTCAGTTACAATTAGGTAATGAGAGTGTATTTTAAAATAGCTAATGGATTCCTGTTACTTTTTCTCTTAGTTGATGGTTAATATCCCCATAAAAACCAAGGGGGCAGGTTTCTCTGACTGATCTAAAATGATTTCTGATAGTTTTAAAATAAGAATCAACTATATTAAAGCTGGACTGAATGTGAGCTTCTGATCCAAAATGTATCTTTAGCTTAATTTTAGTCAGCTTACAGGTTAAGAGCCAAGAACTAATTCAATTAATATTTATATTAGTTCTAAGCATTATTAACAATAGAGTCGTGGATTGTTACAGTCATGGCTCCCCAGTGAATAGTGTCCCTCTGTCCTTGCTCCTTTGCAATATGACTTTGCTGCTTCTCCCTAAATCAAGAGGTGGACTATTCTCCATTCTTGACTCTGAGCTGGCCTGGTGACTTGTTTTAACCAATTTATGCAGCAGAAGTGACATCATGCAATCTCTGAGACTAGGTCTTCTTCTTTTTTTTTTTTTTTGCAGCTGGTCAGTATAAGACTAGGTCTTAAGAGATAATGCAAATCCCATTTTCAATCTCTTGTGACACTCAGGAACCACATGGAGAGGGAAGCCCAGCGGCAACCATACCAAGGCCCTAGACATGTAAAGGAGGCCATCAAGACCCTCTAAGCCAAGCAATTCCACCAGCTGTTTGAGCCCAGGGGGACCAGCAGAAATGTGAAAAACAATACATGGTTGCCTTAAGCTACCAAGTTTTAGGGACATTTGTTCTGCAACAATGGTGTCCCAAACAGTGACAGAATGGAGTCCTTTTCCTATAAAAATAGATTTTGTCTCTAAAAACAAATGGGACATTTCCCAACTTTCCAGAATAGTAGGGATGAGTTTTCACCTTTGAGTTCAGAAAGCAAAGTCATTCAAGAAAGCCTATGAATTTAGATTTGAATGCCAAGATGTAATAATGTTCATCCACTTAAAATACCCAAAGAGGGGCCGGCCCGGTGGCGCACTGCTACAGCGCACTGCTTGGGAGCGCAGCGGCGCTCCCGCTGAGGGTTCGGATCCC
>NW_007731083.1:66481-75040 GCF_000696425.1 Galeopterus variegatus | reverse complement strand
AAAAAAAAAAAAAAAAATACCCAAAGAGTTTCTATCATCAAGACTAAAAGCTACCTAGGGAGAAAAGAAAATGAAATTGTGAATGGGTTTGATGATGCGTTTCATTTTGCCCTTAGTGCTTTGCTTGCTCCGGACTCGGAGGAGTTTGAATCTGCCCACCTTTGCACTTCGCAGCTTTTTGGATTAGGAAAATTCTGGTCTCCCTTTCTGCTGTCTTGATGCAGATACTTTCTTCATAGCAGCTCTCTCTGCACTGGTAGACATTTGCTGTTTCAAAAAGGATGCAGTTTGCCTGTGTTTTGTGCTCTCACCGTTACATCATGATCTTTCTTACAGGAATTTAAATGACAACTTTTCTCCCCAAGTCAGGATTTCAAGGAAGGCCATCTTTGCTGTTCTACTGGAAAAGAAATACATGATTAGACAACACCATTTTCATGAGCTTCTCTTGCAATTAAGGAATTTGATAACAGAAGTTATTCCTCTGTTTGCCAGAATTCTGGGCAGCAAATACCTAGAGAAAAAAGAGAGAGTTAAGGAATTGCCATTTATACTTTTTGATACTGGGGAGGGACATGATTCAGTCCATAACTCTGTCTATCCATTGTCTGTCTATCTCCCATCTATGTATCCATCCATCCATCCTGTTGGATCTCTATCTCTTCTTTTTGACCTTCGTGTCTCTCTATATTTTAAGTTATTTTGATTTACATACCATAAAGTTGACTTTTGATCTTGGTGTACAGTTCTGTGAGTTTTAACATATGTACTGATATGTGTATCCACCACCACAACCAGGATACAAAACAATTCCATCACCCAGAAACCTCCCTCATGTGCCCCTTTACTGTTAAACTCCCCTCACCCCCAGCCCCTGACAACCACTGGTCTGTCCCATTCCTACAGTTTTACCTTTCAGAATGTAATATATGTGGAATCATATAGGATGTAACCTTTGAGACTGGTTTCTTTCACCCATTCATTCATGTTTTAGGATGTACAAGTAATTTGTTATATCTGAGTAGTATCGCGTTGTATGGATGGACCACAGTTTAACCATTCACACATTGGAAGATGTCTGGGTTATTTCCAGTTTTGGATGATTCTGAATAGAACTGCTATATATGTCTCTTCATTTTAATTCATAAAAATATAATGCACTTTATTTCAAAGCTACTTTGTAAGCAGAAATATTAAATAGTAGTTTATAATACTTTGCTTTTTATAGGGTACTTCAAGAAGTTCACGGAAAGTTCATAATTTGTATTATCTTTTAATTCTATTTTTCCACCAAATCTTTGAAGTACCCTCAGATTTCAAGCATTTTCTCTACTAGTTTTGAGGGGAGTTAAATAAGCATTTCCTTTGCATTATCACTTTTATTAAATAAGTATCTAGGTGTGACCACTTACATTAAGCAATCTATAGGTTAGGGATAGATTATAAAGCTCAGCACTGGGGTCAGTTGAATGACTGTGTATGATGAAATTTCAAACTCCATTCTGTCTGTTAGGGGCTCTCCAGAGAAGTCAAACCACTGGATTGTTCCTTCTTCCCCAAACTCATATGTTCAAGCCCTAACGCCCAATGTGTCTATGTTTGGAGATAGGGCCTGTAGGTAATTAAGGTTAAATGAGATCATAAGTGTAGGGCCTTAATCCAATAGTACTACTTTCCTTATAAAAAGAGAAAAAGACACCGGAGATCTCTCTCTCCAAGGGTGCACAGAAGAAAGGCCATGTGAGGTTCATAAGTGTAGGGCCTTAATCCAATAGTACTACTTTCCTTATAAAAAGAGAAAAAGACACCAGAGATCTCTCTCTCCAAGGGTGCACAGAAGAAAGGCCATGTGAGGACCCAGAGAGAAGGCAGCAGTCTGCAAGCCAGGAAGAGAGCTCGGCACCTTGCCAGCACCTTGATTTGGACTTCCAGCCTCCAGTACTGTGAGAAAATAAATTTCTGTTGTTTAAGCCACCCAGTCTCTGGCACTTTGTTATGGCAGTCCTAGCAGATTAATATAGATAGATAGATAGGTAGGTAGATAGATTTTTGTTTTAAAGAACTGGTTTATACAATTGTGGGCCTGGTGAGTCTGAAATCTGTAGGGCAGGCTGGCAGCCTGAAACTCAGGCTAGATTTCTATATTTCAGTCTTGAGGCATAATTCCTTATTCTCTGGGAAACCTCAGGTTTTGCTCTTCAGGGCTTCAACTGATTGGATGAGGCCCACCACAGTATCAAAGGTAATCTTCTTTATTTAAATTCAACTGATTTAAACGTTAATCACATCTACCAAATATCTTCATAGCAACATCTAAACGTGTTTGACCAAACTACTGGGTACCATAGCCTAGCCAAGGTGACACATAAAATTAACCATCACGCTATCCATCAAATTTTAGGAAAGATCTCATTCGAAGCAGAAATAAGAGCTTCATCCACATTGCTGCCTTGTCATCTTGCTGCATAGAGAGGGAAATTAACTAATGAATAAGAGAACTGTTGTTCCGGTCAGCCCTCCATGGCTGCTGTTTGGACAAGCATGGGGTCCAGAATCCATTTCTTTGAACTAGCTCCCTTGCTGTAGAGAAGGATAAATCTGCCTCTGTCTTCACCTGAGTGAATAAGACTGATCTCTTCATGCAATAAGTTTGCAAATTAGTGAGGCAGTTTAGGAACACTGAAGTTTACAAACATGATAATACTATTTATTTATTGAATGTTTACCAAGTACCAGGCATCACTCTGAGCATTTTATATCACACCATTTAATCCTCAAGACAGCCTGAATGTGGTAGGTACTACTTGTAACCCCTTCTTCAGATGTGCAAACAGGCATGAGAGGTAGAAACAGTGCAGAGCTGCAATTCGCCCCCATGCAGTCTAGCTCCAGAGCTTAGAGCTCTGCCACTTAAAGCGTGGATTTAATGCATCTCCACAAGTTATAAGAACTCAAGGCAAAGAAAAATCAAGTCCATACAATAGATACAGATAAAATGGTGGTTTGGAGCAGGGCAGTTTGACACATGATTTGAGGATAGAAAGATAGAAATAAAAAAATGTTTAAACTTGATGCATTTTGGCATTTTAGTTGGTTCCTGGAGAGTTTTCCATATATTGGCAGCGAGAAATGGCCAAGGGATGGCATGGATTTGTTGATATGAAGTTTTTGGCATTTTTGAGGGTAGTTCCCATATATTGGCAGCGAGAAATGGCCAAGGGATGGCATGGATTTGTTGATATGAAGTTTTTGAGGGCATTTTTGAGGGTAGTTTTCAGGTATGGAAAGAACTACACAGATGTTTATTTTGGTTTTGTATTTTAATTTTCAATATATGAAATTTACAAATCCTAAATCCTCATTTTTTTCATTAGTTATTAAAGTTCAAGTTACAGATCTCATTTTTCTTATTATACATCTAGAAAATCTTGGGTATCAGTTTTAAGAAGTCTTTGCATAATACTTGGTCCCATTTACTAACTTAGCTAATTAACCATCTTCAAATCTTTTAAATCACATTTAAAAATGTAATGTAACTGATGTTTTTAAAGTACTTTCATTGTCTGAATTAACAACAGCAAAAACCATTCCTGAGTACTAAATAATTATAGGAAATCTAGTAAATTAAATTTGCAAAATAAGTGAAACTTAAGTTCTTTAAAAAATTCAACATAGTAAATAAACCTAGTAAGATTTCATCTTTGAATCATACATGTAAATTTACTTTTTATTTACACATTTTAAATTGATGTTACATGCCTGATCCTCCAATAGGCTAAATTCTCTTAACTGTTTCAAGAACATAAAATACCAACTATACACATATTCTACCAAACAAATTTTGTGTTAATACTATGGTTTTAATTCTGACATGGTTTTCAGTACTTAATTATAAATCTTCCCAAACTGAAAGTTATGTACCCACAGGAGAGGACAGTTACATCCCAGTTAATGGAAGCTACTAAGGCCATGTCTTTAGGCATGTGAGTGCTAATGCTGTGTAGATCTGGAATGGATCTTCCCACTGCGTGACAGTCACACAGAGCCCTTTCCACAACTGTTGAAGATTCTGTAACCTCCAAAAGGTGTGTCAGTGTGGCCCCCATTCCCACACTCCAGTATACATGTTTCTTAATCCAAATACCTTTGACTTTAATAGTAATCCTAAAATATGTAAATGCCTGTTCCTTTCAACATGAAAAATTTTAAACCTGTTGGAATCTTGCTTTCTCTTATTTTTTTTCAGATCATACATAACTTTTGTGGATATTTAAAATTCTATGTGAGTGAATTCTGGGTAGCACATATGTACCAATTTATGAGGTCATTCTACTGACCGAGGCCTGGTGAGAAGCCTGCATGAGGTACGAGGTTCACGTCCCTATACCTGGAATCTGTGAGTATGACCTTACTTGGAAAAAGAGTCTTTGAAGATATAATTAAGTTAAGGATCTTTTTTTTTTTTTTCCTTTTTGTCTTTTTTCGTGTCCGGCAATGGATCGCAACCCTCGTTGTTGCACCCGCACCTCGCTCAGCCAGTGAGCAGGAACCGGTCTGTATGTGGGATCCGAACCCTCGGCGGGAGTGCCACCGCGCTCCCAAGCAGTGCACTGTAGCAGTGCGCCACCGGGCCGGCCCAAGTTAAGGATCTTGAGATGGAATCTTCCTGGATTATTTGGGTGCACCCTAATTCTATTAAATGTCCTTATAAGAGACAGAAGACACAGACACAGAGTATATGTAGATGGAGGCAGAGATTGGAGTGATACAACCATAGCTAAGGCATACCCGGAGCCTCCAGATGCTGGAAGAAGCAAGGAAGGATGCTCCCCTCGAGTCTTCCAACCCCACCAGATTTCTGGTCTTTAGAACTATGAGAGAATATGTTTTTGTTGTTTGAAGTCACCAGGTTTTTTATGGCAGCTGCTGGAAACTAATTCAGGTATGTTCAGGGGCATGCCTGGGTGAGGTAGGGTCAGGCACGTGTATTAAGTTGCAAGTATAAAAACACAGTGACACTATCTTAAGCATAAAAGGGGAAGTTGTCATAATAGTACAGTTTTCTAGAACTGAAGGTCAGGAATGGATCTGGGTCTCAGAGAAAGATGGGAGCCAGGATCAGGAGCACTGGCCAGACCCTCTCTATGTATCTATGTCTGCTTGCTTGTTTTTTCTTGCTTTAGACCTGCTTCCTTAGTAGAATATGGCCACCCCATAGCTACTGCAGTTAACTATTCCAGCATATTCCAACTAGCTAGTTTTCTCTCACCCCCAAACCAAAGGCCCAACTTGGGTTGGGTGCCTAACCTGGTTTGGTCTGCCATGGTCCTGGGGACAGGCTCTCGGAGTCCAAACATGGCTGCTGGATGCCTATACCTGTGGATCAGGAGGCTGATTCTCTGAGAAAAGTGGATTGTTGAACAGTGCCTACTGGTAGCAGCAATCTTGTTTGTGCTGTGTATGAGTTAGCTATTTACTCCCCTCTCCCTACAACCAAATGCTGCCTAGAAAACCAACCCAAAATGAAGTGCCTGAAAACAACAAGTTAATTATTTTCATAAATCTACGGACCAGCTGATCTAGACTGGTCTTGGCTAGATGGTCCTGTGTTGATTAAAATGATCGGAGACGCGAAGGAAGATGTAGCAGACTAGATGCAGGTGAAGAGTGGGGGGCCACTGCTCTCTCAGGCAAAGAGCACCGACCCAGCCGCTGTTACAGCTTTTATTACATTTAGCAAGCCTGTGCATGCAAGATAAGCATTAATGCATAAATTCTGCTATACTATTTTCAAGAGCAGAAGGCCGCTACCTCCCTTCTGGGGCACTTGGTTGTCTATATTGTGTCTCCTGGGAACATCCCAAGAAAGTGTTCTCACGACTTCAAGCGTTGTCAAGGATTGTTTGCAATCCTTGACATTTCTTGGCTAACTCGTTTGCGAGTTCACCAAGTGAACACGTCCTTGGGTGCTGTCCACGTAAGTCCATTAACCATTTCCTTCAGTCCTGCTTCAAGGGATGAATCTGGATGGGGCTCTGTTCAAGGGAGAGCAGTTATCTGGGAGAAGCTGTTCTCAGGGTAATGGCAGAAGCACAGGAAGGCAAGCCCAAACACGCAGGCATGCTTTAAGCCTCTACCTGCATCCTATTGGCCAAAGCAAGCCTCATGGAGTATCAGTGGAGTGGGAGAGGACTTCTGAACAATAATCTACTCTTCCTTGTAGTATCAGATTTTTAGTAATGGAACCAAATGATCAAACTTAACACCACTAATAGTAGTCCACCTAACATCACGTACCTCCTGACGCACTGTAACATGAAGTTCTTAAAACAACCTATAAAAACTCTTGCCAACAACATTTAACCAGAAACTAAGCCTATAAACTTCTGGTTCACAGGAAATACCAGGGGTGGTAAAGGAATAAGTTAAATAGACTCTGTATTAGTCATCTATTGCTGAGTAACAAATTACTCCACAATTTAAAACAACAAGAAACAATATCTCACAAGGTGGTCCAAGAGAAAGCAAGCAGACGGCCACGATGCCTTTTATGACCTAGTCTCAGAAAGCACAAGCTGTCTCATTTGCCACATTCCGTTTGTTAGAAGTGAGTTACTAAGTACATCCCGCACTCAAGGGGAAGTCACATGTTTTGAATGGGCAAAATCAAAGCATTTGTGAACATGTTTTAAGTTCACCACTGGGGTTATTTAGGTTAAAAGACATTACAGAGATAAAAGAACCAAAAGCAGTGTGTGAATCCTGATGGGATCCTAGATTCTTTAAAAGGCTATATAAGTTATTTTGGGTACAATTGGAAAAATTTGAATGTGAAATAAATATTAGATGATGTTAGAGAATTAATGATCATTTTTATTGTGTGTTAGTAGCCTTGTGGTGATGTGGAAAAAGGTTCTTATTCTTAAGGGGTGCAAGGGAAGTGTTTAGGGGTAAAATGTCATGACGTCTGCGACTTCAAACAGGTCAGAAAAAAAAGAGAGCAAGAGAAGCATGAAGCAAATGAAGCGAAATACTAACACTTCTTGAGTTGAGAGTATAGAGATATTCATTGTACTACTTTTTGACTTCTTCATACTTTCAAAATAAAAGTACATAAATATATTAGGATAATTTGGGGTGAAATCTGGGGCAGGATTCTCAAATTCAAGGCTGAGGAATTAAGTTGCTTTCCTCTGTTTGCCCACAAGGAAGACGAGGACTGCTACTTTTAAGTTTGAGGACTTCCTTTATCTAATTCGCCCGATGAGTAGGTGCCACATTAACTTCCAGGAGCTCTCTTCCTGCAGGGGACACAGGAAGAAGTGCCCTGTGTACTTGTGGGGCTCCCCCTGCTAATCCAGGCAAATAAGCCACGCTGAAGAGGTCGAAGATATTTACGAGAAGGAGAACAAATCAGAAATTAATGTCAAAGGGAGAAGCCTATGTGCTCTATAAAAAGCAGAAGGTCAGAATCTTTGGGAAAAGTCTGAGAAGGAAGAGGGGTAAGGGATGCAGGGGGAGGGGTGGGAAGGAGAGCCCCCTCTAACCTCCAGCCCAGCATTTCAAAGAAATCTCCATGAAGCTTCTCTCTGCTAGACACCGAAGGATCCCAGAGGAAAAGGAGGGGACAGCTGTGCTTGAGATGAACAAGCAAACGAAGGCTTCAGAATCATGCCCTCAAAGCCAAGCTCACATCCACTACTTTTGAGAACCCAAAGGGAACCTTAAGTATTATAATTCGAGGAGAATGATCAAAATGAATAAATTAATAAAACATTATTTCTGCATTCTGTAAGGATCGAATAAATCTTATGCACCAAAAAATTTCATCCATTAACAACATGTGGTATTATTTTTAGCAACCAGATACTGATTTAAAAATGACATTTGATTGAGGTACCTTAGGAGGAAACAAGCAGATAAATGCAAAATGTGGGCCATTCTAAAGATAACAACCCAGAGGGGAGGTTATTCAAGATTAAAAGAGTGTTTAGGGTCGACCCTGTGGCTCACTCGGGAGAGTGCAGCGCTGGGAGAGCCGAGGCCGCGGGTTCGGATCCTATATAGGAGTGACCGGTGCGCTCACTGGCTGAGCGCGGTGCAGACAACACCACGCCAAGGGTTGCAATCCCCTAACCAGTCACACACACACAAAAATAAAATAAAAGAGTGTTTAAAAACAACAACTCTGAAATGGAGAAAGGATGACTTAGTTAATGTCCTGCCCTTTTGACATCACGCTGGGGCACGGTCCAGCACTCCCATGGTGTGCACCTTCATTTCAGACTATTTAATGAATTCTGATATTTTATAACTCTGTGAGGGTGGATGATAACACGGACAAAACTGAGAGCGATGCATTTGATTCTTATCTGATAGCAATCACATGGACTCTGTCTGTTAAAGCTGCACATGATTCCTGTCTGGTAGCAAACATGAACAAAAAGCTTACAGTTTTATTGCCTTGGAGTTTATTAAACAGTTTTTTAAAAACTCTCATGGGCTGGCCTGGTGGCGCACTGGAGAGTGCGCCGCTTGGGAGCGTGGCGGCGCTCCCGC
>NW_007731083.1:64210-65319 GCF_000696425.1 Galeopterus variegatus | reverse complement strand
CATGAGGTACGGGGGAGGAGAACTACAGAAGGTTCTGACTACCAGGAGGTGGGAATCAATGTGGGCCAACTCGCAGGCAACCACAGTCCACCGTCTGGTCCCCAAAGATTCATACCCTTTCCACATGCAAAATACGGTCAACTCCTTCCAAAGGTCCCAACAGACTTATCCTATTATAGCATCTGCTCGATGTCCAGTCTCAAAACCTAAATCAGGTTCAGGTATGACTATATTTCCTTAAATACAATTCCTCTAGTGCAGTTCTTCTTGACAAGTTATCTGCCTACCCACTCCCTCCCCCACTAAACATACATGGAATAGACAAAGAATAACCACTCTAGACACTTCTGTTCAAAGACAGAGTTTGGAAAAAGGTATTGTGTGTTTGCAGCAGAGTAGTATCCTCAGCCAGCTTCCTGCCAGTAGAATTTTGATGGTCTGAAGAATTTTTTTTTTNTGATTAGTGCAGGTGGATAGTGGCCCGGTGCATGAAAGCCTGGTAGAGGAGGGGGCTGGGGCGTGGGCTCTGGTCTGCATATGAAAGGCAGGCACAATCTCTTGGAATTGGCCAGCCCTGGGAGGGGCGGATTCTGAAGGGTCAGCAGGGTCCCAGCTGTCAAAGCATCAGAAGCACATAGTTAATACACTTAGTGACTGAAAACAAAAGCATTCAGTATTTCATGCAGTTTCTGAGGGTCAGGAATCTGGGAATGGCTTAGCCGGGTGGTTCTGACTCAGGGTCTTTCAGGACGTTACCATCAAGATGTTGGCTAGACCTGCAGTCATCTGACACTTGACTGGAGCTAGAGGACGTGTGTCCAAGATGGCCCAACCATATGGCTGTGGGAAGAAGCCTCAGCTCATTACTGTCTTTGGCCTCAGTTCTTCTCCACATGGGCCTCATCACAGGGCTGTTGGCTTCTCTTGGAGCAAGTGATCTGACTAAGAGAGAGGAAGAGAGAAAGCACCAAGATAAAAGCCACACTTATAAAAATAAGTTAATAACAGAGTGACACACCATTATTTCCACTGTATGTTATTGATCTCACATGAGGTACGGGGGAGGAGAACTACAGAAGGTTCTGACTACCAGGAGGTGGGAATCAATG
>NW_007731083.1:58184-63382 GCF_000696425.1 Galeopterus variegatus | reverse complement strand
GATCCGAACCCTCGGCGGGAGCGCCACCGCGCTCCCAAGCGGCGCACTCTCCAGTGCGCCACCGGGCTGGCCCTGAAGAACTTTTTTTATGTTGTACTATCTCTGTCCTTTTTAGTCCAAGCTGGTGATGTTTCTGTATATGTAATTCTCTTAAAAACTTGATGGATTTTCTATGAATCTTCCTGGAGTCCACTCCATTGGACAAATGCAACACCCACAAAGCTCTGTAAGATAAGCCCTTCTCTACCTTGGGTTTCTGCAGGCAACTGAGGGACAACACCCTTAAGCTTCCTAGAAGGACTATCCTTTGATTGAGAAAGTCTGTGCAGTGCACCTGTCATCCCTCCCTACAGAGAGCCTTTTGTCTGACTGAATAGTACTTTGAGGTGCCACCTTATACCTTCCTGAAATTAAAAAAAGAAAAGGTTTTACAGTCACACTCAAGGATTCATCTCTGAACCACGCTTTTTCTGTTAGGACCCTGCATTTGATCTTTACTTGGAATTTATTTCTTAATTATAGCATTATTTATCATCAGGAAAGCTGAGAATTTTCAGTACCATCCAGTCCTAGCTCTTTTTTGTTTAATGGTCCTTTCTTTTGTTGATCTCTCTCCTTTAGCATCTTGTTAGGAGCAACTAGAAGTAACTAGGTAGCATTTCCAACACTCTGATTCAAAATATCCTTAACTAGATCACCCAGTGCATTTGCTTCTGTCCACATAAGTGCAGGAACAGCATTGCTAAACTTTCTGCCACTGCGTAACAAGGATCCCCTTCTTCCAGTTTCTCCCTCACTTTGCTACAAGCAAAGCATCTACCTGTCTTAGCATCTGCCTCACTTTGCTATGAGCACTCACCTACAACCTTTAAGGTCCCAAGTCTTTTACTAACAGCTTCTTCAGGTAACTGAAAGCTTTCACTAACACTCTCGAGAAAGCCCTCTGCCCCGTTCCAAGCTACCCTCACACACAGTTTTTGTCACAGCAGCACGCCGCTTGCAGGTATCAAAATCTGTACAAACAATATATTGATTGCTTCATAACAATTTAGCCCCAAATTTAGCAGCTTAAAACAATAAACATTATTCTCTTGCACAGTTTGTGAGGGTCAGGAATCTGGCTTAGCTGTCTGGTTCTGGCATCAAGATGTCCACTGGGGTTGCAGGTATCTGACACTTGTCTGAGGCTGGAGGATTTGTGTCTGAGTTGGCCCAGCACATAAATATAAGTCAGAGGACTTCTTGTCAAATGGGCCTCTCCATAGCGCTACTCAAGACATGGAAGCTGACTTCCCCCAGAGCATGTGACCTGAGAGAGAAAGCAAGACACACACACACACACACACACACATGCACGCACATGCACACACACACACACACACACACGCGCGCACATGCACACACACACACATGCACGCACATGCGCACACACACACACACACACACACACGCAGAGAAGGAGAGAGAGGTGGAAGTCACAGTGCCTTCTATAACCTAATGTTGGAAGAGGCATACTATCACTTTTGTTTTCTATTGGTCACATGGAGCAGCCACAGTGCGGTGTGAGAGACTACACAGGGGTGTGAATTCCCAGAGGCATGAGCCAACTATTAAAACATTGAGGGGTGAAATGTCATGTTGTCTATCATTTCCATACTTCAGAAAAAAAAATTGATGAAGCAAATTTAGCAAAATATTATCAATCATTATATCTCAGTCTGGGGCATATGGGACTTTATTGTACTCTTTTTACTTTTTTTACTTTTATTTTTACATTTTCATAATAAAAAGTAAAAAAAAAAAAAGAAAAGTGAATTTAGGCTTTCTGTCTGGAGTGACAAGATGGCCTGCTGGCTCAAGAACCTTCTAGAAACCAGCTACTTTCTTCTTACCCAGCCTCTGGCTTGTCTTTACCAGCAGTGCCTGCCCTGCACACAAGATTCGGTGCTTTCCATGCAGGCTCCCTGCAGGGGTACTGAGGGGCGGGGGGGCTGAGTCAGCGACATGGCCCTGTAAGTGGTGACAGATGAAGTGGAGCATGTTCTCCCTCAGGTATTGAGATGTTCCGAAACACACCAGTATTTCTTCTCATTTTGTTCCAAAATTTCTTCCGAGGAGCAGTTCCATGGAATACTTTTCCTGACCTTGCCTTCAAGGTCAGTGTTAATCACTGGGGTTTGAGTAGAGTCAGCAGTTGTGTTTAACTTTGCCCTTGCCCTGTTTGTTAATTCAGCTTGAAATCATTCTATCCCTGGAATTTAGTTCCTTATTTCATAATGAAAAATAAAAACAACTCTGGAGGGGTAACCAGCAGTGACTGCTGAGTCACTGCTCTTAATTTATAAGGAACTCTGTGATATCCTAGTGTTCACGTACACTGAGAGATTCTATAAGAATGAAAGTTTTAATTTCTTTGAAGATCCTAGAGTAAACATTCACTTGTGAGATGAATTTTCCAGAGGAGTTTGGAACTAAAATTGGTGAAGCTGGAAATTTGCCATTGTGGGTGTTGCAAGCAGTTTGAGCATTGTAGGACGGAGGCAAGAATGTTTGTTTAGGGCTGGCCCTTGGATTGTTCTGGGTAATAACACTTTGGTAACTTCTTTTAATTATTCAGATGTTTAAAAGATACCTACCCATTATTTTAGAGAAATCCCAAGGTAGTAAAACAATTCATTTGCAGATGTTTCAGACTGGGATGTGGAGGTTATAGAAAAACGCAAACTCATTTCAGTTTCTCCCAGGATACCCTCACAACACACTTCAGACACTGTGTGTGGGGGTCTCCTCACACACTAAGCAAGCGATTCTGCAGCGGACACCAGCTGGGTGTCCTCCAATTCAATTCAATTCTGACACTATCTACCTGCAGATAGTCGGATCCCATGGATCAAGGACTCAGAACCCAAGACTCTCTACCCCTCCTTCCTGCATCTGATGCCAGTCTCAAGACCCAGGTTGTTTTATCTGTGCTTCTGACCAATTGGATATAAACTGGGTTTCCCACAATCCCCTCCTTTCCCACAATCCCCTCCTTGGATTAAATTAATTTGCTGAGTGGCTTCCAGAACTCAGAAAAACACTTAAGTTTACTGGCTTATTATAAAAGATATTACAAGGGATACAGAAGAAGGTTCCCACAACCCCCTCCTTGGATTAAATTAATTTGCTGAGTGGCTTCCAGAATTCAGAAAAACACTTAAGTTTACTGGCTTATTATAAAAGATATTACAAGGGATACAGAAGAAGAAACGCATAGAGCAAGGTATGGGGAAAGAGACATGGAACTTCCATGCCCTTCCTGGGTGCACCATCCTCCAGGAACCTCCAAGTGTTCAGCTATCCAGAAGCTCCCTGAACCCTGTGCTCTTGGGTTTTTATGGAAGCTTCATTATGTAAGCATGATTAATTAAATCATTGGCCATTGGTGATCAACTTAACTTTCAGCCCCTCTCCCTTCCCCAGAGGTTGGGGGGGGGGTGGGCTCAAAGTCCCAATCCTTTAATTCTGCCTTGGTCTTTCCTGTGACCAGCCCCTATCCTGAAGCTAGCTAAGGGCTGCCAGCCATCTGTCAATTTATGAGCATAAAAAAAGACACAACTTTGGATATTTTAATGATTCTAGGAATTGTGTGCCAGGAAAGGGACAGAAACAGGGATGAAGACCAAGTATATACTATATTTCAAAATATCACAGAAGGGCCCTGCTTGAGGGTAAATTAATATATCTCTAGCAGAATAACACTGTCTTAGTCCGTTCCAGCTGCTATAACAAAACACTATAGACTGGGTGGCTTAAACAACAAACATGTATTTCTCATAGTTCTGGAGGTTGGAAATCTGAGATCAAGGTGCCAGCAGGATTAGATTCTTGGTGTGTACCCTCCTCCTGGTTTGCAGATGAGGAAGCAATGTCTTGTATATCTTCTTGTAAGGCCACTAATCCCATCTGTGAGGACTCTACCCTCATGACCTAAGCACCTCCCAAAGGCCCCACCTTCTAATACTACCCCATTGAGGGGTTAGGATTTCAACATATGAATTTTGTGGGGTCACAGACATTCAGTCCATAACAACACCTTTGCAGTGGGGGGGACAGGAAGCGTGCTCACTGTTGTATGATGGCTTGGTGATGTGTCCACTTGGCTAGGCTGACCTCTATTTCCCAAAATTCCCTTTCCTTTTATGTTTCCAGTTTGGGTGAGCTATAATAGATGCGTTCTCCTGAGAGCTGGGGAGGGAAGGGAGGCAGCAGCCATTCTGTAGCTCAGTGAGTTGGTGACCTGCTGACTCGCCTCTTTGGTGTGAAGCAGCAGCTGGCCCTGGAATTGCTCTCCTTTCCCCCTGGAGCTTCCTTCTGCTTCTCTGACTCCTGGGCCAGATGTGTGAGTGTAGCTCCATCATGAAGAGCTCCAGCGTCTGCAGCATACTTACCACCAAGGTCAGACGCCAAGATGGACACAAGTACCAGGCTGTTTTTGTGGGGTTCTGGTTTTTGCTCCTCAGGTTCCAGTCTGCTCTTGATCTTTCCTCATTTTCTGCCTGTGTGTGAACTTCGGCCTTCAGCACTGTACATGGAGACTTAAGGAGACTGCTTAGCCAACCCCCATAATTTTGTAAGCTGATTCCCTGTAATAAACAGCGTATGTGTAAATGTATATGCATATGGGTATGTGTATATTTCCTGTGGTTCAGTTTCTTAGGGTCCACCCTGGAGCTTCTGAAAGAGGGGCTCTGTGGCTTAACAAGCCCTCTGGGGATTCTGATGCATGCCTACATCTGAGAACCAGATTGAGTCTAAGCCCCTCGCTTTACAGTTAAGGAAGCTGAGTCTAAAGAGAAGGAACATGTCTTTGAGTTAACTCAGAGAGTGGAAATTGGAAGCACCCACTCACTGAGCTCTGGGTTTTTGTGTTTTCTTTGATGGCTGGCCTACACCGGGATCCAAACCCTTGACCTTGGTGTTACAACACCACACCGGCCAGCCCCTGAACTCTGCTGTTTTAAGGAGAGAATAGTCACAGTGGCTGTCTCCAGAAACCTCCTCCCTTCCTCCCGCCTCCCCCCTCTCCTCCTCCCCTCCCCCCTCTCCCCCCCCCCTCCCCCTCCCTCCCACCCCCCCCCCCCCCTCCCCCTCCCTCCCACCCCCCCCCCCCCCTCCCCACCTCCCTCCACCCACCCCTCCCCCCCCCCCCCTCC
>NW_007731083.1:50504-57680 GCF_000696425.1 Galeopterus variegatus | reverse complement strand
CCGCTTCCCGCTTCCCGTGCGTCCCGCGGTTCCGTCCCCTTCCCCGGGCCTGGCCTCGCGCGCGTGCACGGCAGAGCTCGTCCCCGACAAGGTACGTGCGCGTCGCTGGGGACAGAGAAGCCGGGGGCTCCGCTCTGCTCGGCCTCGCGCGTGTGTCTGCATTTCGGCCAAGAAACCCCCCAAAGTCCTCTTTCAAAAACGGACTTTCATGACAGGAACGCACTGTCCTTGCAAAGGCAGCCCCGCGGTCCAACGCTGTGCCCTGCTTTCCTGTAGGCACTGAGCCGCACGTTGTAATTTGGTTGAAACCACACTGGGTACAAACGTGTGTCATTTTTGCCATTTAACACCATGGGCGAGCCTTTTCTCCATACCGTCACATACTCTTTGTAACTGTTTTCCTACCGCTGGACATTTCGGTCGTATAGTCTATACTAATATAAAACGACGAGAACACCCCCACATTTGCATCGAAGTCACAGTCCACCTCTGGCAGTGTTTCCTTCGGTGGGGACCGAGAGGGGGTGCAGGGCCGAGTCTGACAGCCCGGATGCTGGGTAGGTCTGCCCAGCGGAAAGACTGTGCAGTCTACACCGCAGCATTTTTGCCATTTAACACCATGGGCGAGCCTTTTCTCCATACCGTCACATACTCTTTGTAACTGTTTTCCTACCGCTGGCCATTTCGGTCGTATAGTCTATACTAATATAAAACGACGAGAACACCCCCACATTTGCATCGAAGTCACAGTCCACCTCTGGCAGTGTTTCTTTCGGTGGGGACCGAGAGGGGGTGCAGGGCCGAGTCTGACAGCCCGGATGCTGGGTAGGTCTGCCCAGCGGAAAGACTGTGCAGTCTACACCGCAGCTGTGTGGGTCGGGGCAGGCCTCGCTAACATTAGGTTCTGCGAATCATGTCCACTTGCTGCGGGAAAATGCCACCTGTTGTTTTCAAAGCCCATTTAAAGTAAGGTGGTGAGAAATGAGCCCGGCCAGTGTCTGGGGAAGCCGGTCCAGGCCTGGGAAAAGGCCAAAGGCAGGAGCATGGTTGGCCAGTTGGAGGAGGTCAGTGTGTGGTCATCATATGAAGCCTTTTACCATCTAACTGCTGCTGTCTAAAGCCCATACCCTATGGAAAATATACGCATGATTGTTGAAAAATACATATTTGGAGGGGCTGATAGAATCATCTAAGGAAAGTACAGGCTTTGACCCTGCCTTCCTCACTGCAGGATTGAAAATCACCCACATTCCTAAAATGTTTAACCAGTAAAGGAAAAACAGCAAGCCCTTCACCGTGGCACAGCACCCATTTTACCTTGAACCCCTGTTACTCTCACACATGGTTTCTATTTCTAACTCTCTAAAGCTTCCAGCAATTTATTCCTAGACTTTCTTGCTTGTTACAGTTCCATCTGCACCAGTTCCTTTTGCTCATCAAAGTCTGTTTTCTCTGTTTCTGGTGGAGAACTTAGTTGTGTTGGGAAGTCTGACTTGTGAGTTGTTTAAATCCTTGGGGTCAAAAGCAGAAAGACCACACTCTGGCCATGCTTTACCACCCATTTCTCACCTTTCTGACTTCCAGTGGGAAAAAGGAAATGTTCGATTACAGGGCTCAAAGATAATATTCAGCCAAAAGTAAAGTCATGCCTTTCATATGGATATAAAAATGAGCACATGGTAAAGATCTTGTTTTATTCGTTAATGAGGGAAACAGGCAGATGTTATAACTGGTTCAAAAAAGAAGTCGACTTGTAAATCTAGATGGAGTAAAGGAATGCCCAGGAAGGGAGGAGAAGCGGAGAGGATACCCTTGGAATTTGCCGATGACATGCTCAATAGTGATCCCCATGGGTTTTGACTTTTAATTTTGCAGAAGAACGTGCCTGTATGAGGCAGGGTGGGAGGAGCTGCAAGAGTCACTCTGTAAGGCAGTGGCCTCGCGATCATTCACAGGCATGCGACGTCTTGCTTGAATGCTTATGCTGTGTGTTTGTACTGCTGGCCAATGTGGGCACTGCCAAAGAGTGTGCCCGACAGGGTGTCCTTTGTAGGGGCTTGTCCTGGCCATCCCTGGCTCCATGAGGAGTGCCCTGACTTCGGGAGGCTTTGCCAGTGGAGAACACAGACCTGATCTCAGTGTGGTCGAGGTGTGGCCCCAAACATACCTGCTGTGATACAGAAAAGCTTGTCTTGACACACATGTAATGAGGACCTGCCATGCATGTCAGACACAGTCCTGCCGGTGTCCAGGAGGACACTGAAACCTTATCACGCACAGTGAAGGACGCTGTGATGTGCAAAAGAAACGTGTGTTCCAGGAAAAGTATTCATGGTCTTACAGCATACCCCCTAGGCTGCCTGATTCTATCTAGCCCTGTTCATTGTATTTGAGCCATTTGGCAACTCTGTGTAAGTCACAGGTAACTGATCTGATAGGTTTGTATGTCCTGTCTGTTTCCATAGAAAATTAGTGGACTTTCTCCCCTCCTGTGGAAGAATGTTTTGTCTCCATTTGCAGTTCATCTCAACATTTCTTTACAGCACAGAAATTTGTGTTCTTGTGACTTTCCTTCCAGCCAGTTAGACCGTCTGCCTATCATCCAAGTAAAATAAAGTCCTTAGTATTTGTTCATTTGTATATCTGTTTAAGAGTAATGGTTTTACTTTTTTCTGAAAGTTATCTTTTAGTAAATGTGTCATTTTTGGGAAAGAAAGAACAAAAATCCTGAAAGGTATATACAGAAAATGTACTTATAGTACAGTCGGTCGAGGGTCATGGGTATGTTCCTTGAGACTTCCAGGGCCCACAGGCGGGCCAGGCAGCAGGACCTTTGATCACCCTGCCCACCGTGGACTTGGCCCCTGACGCTCAGGCTTGGCCTGACTGCTGTGCCCACGTGAAGGGTCTGGGCAGGAGTCCAGCCTTCGACATGCGGCACACCCAGGCCTCTCCTACCCGCCATTCCTTTCTGCAGGAGAATAACCTTGCAGGATCAGTCCAGAGGGCTGCTTTCTGGTCTGTAAACATTCCTTTTGGAAAGTGGATATCAGCTGAAGATAAAGTAAAAAGATTTTGATTAGAGGCTGCTTTGGAATAGCCAGGATTTTCTGTGGTCCCTGGGTCCTTCTAGGACAGCCCAGGTAAGAAATCAGCCCAAAGAATCAGTTCTCAAAAGATAGTGCTGTGGGGCCTAAAATATATTGATATCGGTGCTAGGTTGTTGTGATGTCTCTTACTAATAATAGTTTTGTGATGTAGCTTATGGAAACAAAACCAAGAAAACTACAGTCAAATTGCTCTTAATTAAATAACTAGTTATTAATTTCTTTCTCTTTAAAATCTAATTACTTTTGGATCCCTACACCAGCTAGCCGCCAACAAAACAAAACAAAACAACAAAAAAACTAATTGCTTTATTTTTAATTACAAAACACAAACATTCAGTAAAGTGCAGGAAATTATTATTATTAATAGCCATTTATTTTCACATCACCTAGATTTAAAAGATAATGCTGTCTTGTCTTATGGATCTCAAATCAAAACTTTTTAAGGAAATAAAATTAAGAAATAAAATTAAAGCCAGCAACCTCCACACACACCTTCCGCCCCCAGTGACCACAGCCCTAATGTGGTTTATTTCATTTCCATGCATGATACTTTTACTCCAGTATATTTATTGATAAAATATGTATCATTTTGGTTGCTATTATTTAGTAGCATCAAAATAGCAGTTGTCTTTTACATAGCATTGTGTTTTTGAGACTTATATTGATAAATATAGATATAGTTTGTTCATTGAACTGCTATGTAATGTTCTTTTTATAAATGTATTTGTTTCCTGGTAACAAATTACCACAGAGTGGGTGGTTTGAAGCAACAGAAATTTATTCTGTCACAGTTCTGGAGGCCAGAAGTTCGAAATCAGGGTGTCAGCAGGCCCATCGGGATCCAAACCCGGGAGTGCCACCACACTCCCAAGCGGCGCACTATAGCAGTGCGCCACCGGGCCGGCCCAGCTTTCCCCTTCTTGAAACCCTTTCTTCACTTGGCTCCAGGACACCACCTTCAGGGCTTTCCTCCCCTGTCACTGGCTGTTCTCTCTCTCTCTCTCTCTTTTTTTTTTTGTGGCTGGCCGGTATAGGGATGGGACCCTGGACCTTGGTGTTAGCAGCACCATGCTCTAACCAGCTGAACTAACCAGCCAGCCTGTTCCTTCTCAGACTCATTCACTGGTTCCTTCTTACCTCTCTAAAGCCTTAGTGTTGAAAGAACCTAGGGCTCAGTCTTCTGGATTGTTCTCTGCTTTATCTCCTGTCACTCCCTTGAGCGATGTCATTCCATCTCAAGGTGTTAAATGCTGTGTATGGTTGATTCTTGTTATTTGCAGTAGTTATATTCTATAAAGTCTCCACAAACACTGAGTTAGCAAATATTGAATTATTGCTTGTAGGGAAAATACCTACAGGGTTAGATTCCTGTGAGCCTCTCTGGTCACAGCATTATTTTCAACTGACCAACACCTAACCTTGTTTTATGTGTGTTTCTCTTTAGAGATATCTTATTTAATATACAGGGATACTTCAAAAAGTTCATGCAAAAATGGAATTAAAAGATAATATGAATCTTTCCACAAACTTTTAAAGTACTTTCATGAATTATTTTTTCAGATTTTTTGGCAGCTGGCTAGTACAGGGATCAAACCATATATTGTTGATTCATTAACACTGAACTCCCATATAGTGCCAACAGCACTATATGGCACATGCCTGATGGAAGCTTGTCTAACACATGTGCTGTCTCTGTAGGGCACATCGCAGCCTTCTTACACTTGGGAACCCTAGACAGCGTTTCAGCACTGTGCTTGGGAGCCATTTTAAACAGTGAAGTCACCAAGAAAATGCAGAAAAAATATGTAAAGTGTGGCACTAAATAGACCATGCAAAGGACATTTGTTTGTAGTGAGAGTGTGGAAACAAGAAGGTAGAGTGTCTTAGTCAGTTTGGGCTGCTATAACAAATGACCATTGACTGGGTAGCTTAAACACCAGAAATGTATTTCTCACAGTTTTGCAGGCTGGAAAGTGCAAGATCAAGGTGCTGGCAGATCCTGTGTCTGGTGAGGGCCTGTTCTCAGGTTTGCAGATGGCTGTCTTCTTGCTGTGTCCTCACGTGGCAGGAAGAGGGCAAACTAGCTCCCTGGTATCTTCCAATAAGGGCACTAATCCCTTTATGAACTAATTCCCTCCCAAAGACCCTACCTCCAAATACCATCCCATTGGGCTTAGGGTTTCAACATATAATGTTTAAGGGGGACGCAAACATTGAGTCCACTGCACAGAGTGTCACTTTGTTTGACTTCAGCTCGGAATGTGCACGTTGACGGTCAGGTTTCTTGCACGTCTGTGAATGATGGTGAGGTTACAAACAAGTTCAGTGAGTAGACTAGTTCATGAATACAGAATCTGCACACAGTGAGGATCTACTATGGTATTCATCTGTTTTCTGTTGCTTATAATAGATTACCTGAAACTGGGTAATTTATAAAGAAGTAGAATTTATTTCTTACAGCTTTGGAGGCTGGAAAGTCCACAGTCCAGGGGGCGCATCTGGTGAGGGCCTTGTCCTTGGTGGAAACTCTCTACAGTGATGCAGGGTGTCATGTGGCGAGAATGGGTTGAGCAAGAGAGAGCTGACCTGCTCACTTGCCCTCCTTACAAAGCCATCAGAACCACACCCATCCCTCCATGACTGGATCAGTCCGTTGATGAGGGCACAGTCCTCACAACCTAATCACCCCGACTTTCAAATACTATCATTGGATTTCCTACCTTCTTAACACTGTTATAGTGAGGGTCAAGTTTCCAACACATGAACTTTTGGGAGACACATTTGACCCATAGCAACTGTGTATGTTGATCATTCTCAAATTTATATCTTTAGCTTGGTGACCGGGAAACAGGCCCTCATCTTGTTATCCAGCTGTCCGCTCAGCTTTTCTCTTAGATGTCTAATAGAGACCTCAAACTTAATATGTCCCAAACTGACGTTCTCATCTCCTCAAACCTGCTCTTCCCATGTTCTCCTGCTCGTTTAAAAGCACTCTGTCCTCCAGTTGCTCATGCAAAACCCCTTATAGTCATCAGTGTCTCCTCCTTTTGTCTAATGCCCCACAGCTGCGATCTGTCAGCAGAACAGTCTCTGATGGCTCTCTCCTTCTCACCATCACCTCCTGGCATAAGCCGTGTCATCTCTTGCCTGGATGATTGAAGTAGCCATCTAACTGGACTTTCTTTTCTTCCTTTACCACCTGATGATCTCACCTTAAAACAGGACCTTCATCAGGTGATAGATATGCTAACCGTTTGGATTAGATCATTATACAATGCATGCATGTATTGACACAGCAGACTGTACCCCATAAACATGTACAATTAAAAAATTAATTAAAACAGGCAAACAAAACAACAACAAAAACAGCACCTTCCATGATGCTTTTAAATCAAGTCATGTAAGACCACTCCTCTTCCCAGAACCCTCCAATGGCTTCCATCCTTCACTGAGGAAAAGCCAGGTTCTTCCAGTAAGGCTCTGGGGACTGTGTCACACTATCCCTTGCCATTCTCTCCCCTTGCTCTTTCTGTTCCAGCCACCCTGGTCTCTTTGCTGTTCCCCAAACGTGTCAGACGTGCCCCCTGCCCCAGGGCCTGTGCACTTGCTGGTTCTTCTGCTGGGACCGCTCTTCCTCCACATGACTGCAGTGCACCACCTCCTTGGCCCAAATGCTGCCTTTTCAGAGGTGTTCCCCTAATACACCATTTTAAATTGCAACCCCGTCCCTTAGCCCCAACATTCTCTTGTCTCCTTCTCTCCGTTTCTTAGCATTTACTACATCTGACAAGCTCTGCATTTCTCATATTATTTTATGTACAGGTTGAGTATCCCTTATCCGAAATGCTTGGGGCCAGAAGTGTTTCAGATTTTGGATTTTTTAGGATTTTGGAACATTTGGGAATATTTGAGAATAATGAGATATCTTGGGGATTGGACCCAAGTCTGAACATGAAATTTATTTATGTTTCATATACACCTTATACACATAGGCTTTTTTTTTTTTTTTTTTTTACCTTTTTGTCTTTTTCCGTGTCTGGCAACGGATCGCAACCCTCAGTGTCGC
>NW_007731083.1:45774-49951 GCF_000696425.1 Galeopterus variegatus | reverse complement strand
CTTCCCAAGCGGCGCACTATAGCAGTGCGCCACCGGGCCGGCCCCTATACACATAGGCTGAAGGTAATTTTATACAGCATTTTAAATAATTTTGTGCATGAAACAAAGTTTGTGTGCACTGAACCATCAGAAAGTAGAGGTGTCACTATCAGCCACCCATGTGGACAATCTGGTTGGTTGGCATCACCGTTATTCCTGACGTTGGATTTATATGCTACCAATAAGCAGTCATTTTCTTATACTTATCCACACAGAAGTAATTAACAGTAAAAAATACGACACACCGTGAATGCAGCGAAACAGTAATGTGTTCAGGGTAACTAAGCAACACAGTTAAACCACAGCAACAACAGATCTCAGCAGGTGTTCCGTCTCTACCTACGATGCTCTGTTTTGATAAACGGTTACTGTATACGTATTTTATTTTTTTAGGTGAGAAGAAACATCAGAAGCAGTTGAGGGACCAGGAAGTGGGTCCTCTAGGGAAGAAGAGGCATTCTGCTGGAAGGTTTTTAAAATGTTTCCTCCAGAGTCATCTGCATCATTAACAGCAGCGTTTGTCTTAGATGTCTCTCTTTGATTTTATAAACTAACATGTTTATAAAATCTTGTTCTGTTGTGAATGCATGGTGCTGTAGTCTTTCAATAAGCCTGTCACACATTTTCACCATGTTGTCACTTTTCCTGCAGTGACAGGACAACTATCCCTTATGCTAAATGCTTAGGACCATAGGGTGGAATTTTTCACTTGTGGGGTCATGTCGATGCTCAAAAAGTTTTGGATTTTGGAGCATTTTTGTTTTCAGATTTTCAGAATAGGGATGCTCGACCTGTGTTTCATCCCATTAGAATGCACACTCCATGAGGTCAGGAATTTTTATACGCTTTATGCTCTGCACTTTCCCCAGAACCTACAACAGTGTTTATCATAGCGTTGTCCCTTAACAAGTATTTCTTGAGTGAATAGATAGAGAAGCATGAATCTGTTACTGGTGTCTTTGTTCTAACCGGCCAGCCCCTGTTTTAATATATTTATAATAGGTTTTGTTGTCTCCTAAGGTTATGTTTTCCTCTTTTATTTTATTTTAGTTATCTTGGCTCTTCTTCTCCCTTACCCTTTTTCATTAATTTTAATATGAAAAATCCTTTTGGAATTTCTATTGTACTTGCATTGAATTTACAGGTTAATTTGAAGAAAATTGCCATCTTTACAATATTGATTCTTTTAATGACTAATCAATTAACATGATACATGTCTTCATTTATTTAGGTCTTATTAAAAAGTAAATTTTCTTTACACATCTATTGTTAGCATTATTTCTGTCTAACAAATGTTGATATTTTGAGTGGTATTCTATGCAAATTATATCTCCTAATGATTGCTGCCGGTATACGAGAAAGCTGTTGATTTTTGTATAGTCTTGTGTGCACAGCCTTGCTAAAACTCTCTCATTTGTTCTATTTGTCCTTAAACTTGAAGTTTCTATGGAGCTAATCTTATAGTCAAAAGATAATGATAATTTGAGCCTTGCTAAACTCTCTCATTTGTTCTATTTGTTTGTCCTTAAACTTGAAGTTTCTATGGAGCTAATCTTATAGTCAAAAGATAATGATAATTTTTCTTCCTGTCCAATTCTTATAAACTGTTCTTCTTTTCCTTGTTTTCTTGTGTTTGCTGGACCCTCCGTTCCATGTAGGACAGGAGTAATGATAAGTGGTGTCTTTCCCTTCCTCCTGGCTTTAAAAGGAATGGTGTTTGCTATAGGGATTTAGTATGCCCTTTATCGGGTAGGAAATTTTTTTCCCCTTTACCGTGAATGGCTGTTGTCTTAGTCTGCCTGGGCTGCCAGAACAAAATACCACAGCCTGTATGGCTCAAACAACAGGGATTTATTTTCTTATAATTCTGGAAGCTAGAAATCCAAGATCAAGCTTCTGGCTAATGTGGTTTCTTGTAAAGGGCTCTCTTTCTGGCTTGTAGATGGCCACCTTTTTTTGGTGCGTGTGTGTGTGCACAGAGGTGGGGAGAGAGAGAACATGGGAGAGCTAGGAGCTCTCTGGTGTCTCATCTTATAAGGACATTAATCCCCTCAAGGCCACACCCTTATGATCTCATTTAACCTTAATTACCTCCTAAAGGCCCTATCTCCAAATATAGCCACAGTGGAGGTTAGGGCTTCAACCTGTGAATTTTGGGGAATATAACACATTCTGCCCATAACAGTTGTCACATTTTATCAATGCTTTTTCTGCATCTGTTGGGATGATGACACGGACTTACTCTTTTAATTTGTTAAAATATTGGGTTACATCATAAAATGTCTAACAGTAAACTATCTTTGCATTCCTGATACAGTCATGATATAGACATTTAAAAATACATTGCAAGATTTAGTGTGCTAATATTTTATTTAGGATTTTTGTATCTAAATTCATAAGTAAGGGCGTTATACAATTTTTCATTCTCATCTTGTCTTTGTTCAGTTTTCATTTCCAAGATATAGCCAGATTTTATTTGCTCCAAGTTGACATTGACTCCTGATTTTTTTTCTTTTGATTGGTGAATATTTCTGGGGTTAGGTCTCCCACCCCAACTTTCTATTATGAAAAATTTTCAAATACAGAAAAATGGAAAGAATAGTACAACAAACTGTTTGCCATCTTGCTTGATGTATCTGTATGTGTGTCATGTGATGTGTGTTTATGAACCATTTAAGGGCAAATTATGGATGTTATGACACTTCATCTCCCAGTATTTGAGCACATATTGTCTAAAAATAGGAGCACTACATAATCACATTATCACACCTTAATCATACCTTATAAAATTAATGATAATTCACAGTATCAACTGTCATCCATTTTCACTTCCCCAGTTGTCCCCCAGATGTCTCCTATAGCTCTTCTTAATTTTGGACCAGGATCTAGGTAAGGTTCACATGGTGCAATTGGGTTTTTTTCTCTTTAATTTCTTTCTTTTTTTTTTTGTCCTTTTTTGAGACCGGCCGCACTGTGCTCAGCCAGTGAGCGCACCAGTCATCCCTATATAGGATCCGAACCCGCGGCGGGAGCACTGCTGCGCACCCAAGCGCTGCACTCTCCCGAGTGCGCCATGGGCTCGGCCCTCTTTAATTTCTTTTAATCTAGAGAGTCTCACTACCTGTTATCCTTTTACCATTGATTTTTGAAGTTAGGCATATAAAATAGTTGGGAAACATTCCCTGTCTTTTTATATTTTACTAATTTATCAATTTTGTCTGTTTTCTAATTTATTAGCATAAAGTTGTTCATACTGCTTTCTTTTGATTTTTAAAGAGAAAACCTTTAACTATGTCACTTTTTCATTCCAGATATTGTTTTATTTGTGTGTGTTTATAATTCTTTCCTGTTTATTGATCAGTTTTGCTGGAGATGTGTCTATTTTGTAACTCTTCAAGGAATTCGATTTTAATCGTTTTGGATTTTCTCTATTGTTTATTTTCGTCTCATTATTTTCTCTTTGTAGGTTCTGCTGTGCTCTGAGTGTTGTGTTCCTCCAAATCCATATGTTGAAATCCTAACCCCCAAGATGATGGTATTGGGAGGTGGAGGCCTTTGGGAGGTGATTAGGTCATGAGGGCAGAGCCCTTATGATTGGGACTAGTGCCCTCATGAGAGACTCCAGAGAGCTGGCTAGTCCCTTCCACTGTAAACTTCATGTCAATTTACTTACTGTTTGTAATCTTTAGATTTGCACCACTCAGAATATAATGTGTGTTTCTCTCCCTGTAGCTCAACTTAAATATCTCCAATGGCTAATGAAGCTCATCCCTGTCCCTGCGACATTGGCCATAGGCTTGACTATGGAGGGATGGGACGTGAAGTTCAGGTCGAGCACATAAAGGCATATGTCACCAAATCCCCCGTCGACACAGGCAAAGCTGTGATTGTCATTCAAGATATATTCGGCTGGCAATTGCCTAATACCAGGTATATGGCTGACATGATCGCTGGAAATGGATACACGTACGTATAAAATTCTGTTCCTTGGCTTAAATTCATGTAAATGTCTGTGGTCCCTTCAGAAAGAAAACAAACAAAACGTGACTATACTCTAATTTTCATGATCTACTTCCTTATCTCACTGTGGTGAAGGTAAATGGGAAATGTCATATGGAATTAAACACCCACGTGGTGG
>NW_007731083.1:42588-44969 GCF_000696425.1 Galeopterus variegatus | reverse complement strand
GTTTTTTACATAAAATCTTTGTTGAAATGTGCATCATGGGTTAATATGTGGGTAGTGTGGTGACTGTTCTCATGTGCTTGAGAGGACTGTAGTCTCTAATTGTTAGAGGAGGGAGGGATCTCCCACTATCTGTGGATTCTGTGTTCCCAGTTTCTCGTTCCTGGGAACACTGCCTGCCTCTTCCTGACTCTGGCTTTCAGCTTCCTCTCCAATTCTGGCTCCTGGGGAGTTCCCTTTTTCCTATGAGCTCTGCCATTTTTATTTTTATTTGTTGATTTCATTCAATCTGGCATTTCTAGTGTGTGTAATCGGTATAGATCCTCCTTAGCCTTAGTCTGCAGTGTTGCCAGAATCAGAAGTTATTACTGATTTCTTACATAACAAATACCATAGATGTCCTCAAAATTAATTTTTTTNTTTTCTCTATTGTTTATTTTCGTCTCATTATTTTCTCTTTGTAGGTTCTGCTGTGCTCTGAGTGTTGTGTTCCTCCAAATCCATATGTTGAAATCCTAACCCCCAAGATGATGGTATTGGGAGGTGGAGGCCTTTGGGAGGTGATTAGGTCATGAGGGCAGAGCCCTTATGATTGGGACTAGTGCCCTCATGAGAGACTCCAGAGAGCTGGCTAGTCCCTTCCACCATGGGAGGACACAGGGAGAAATGCCATCTGTGAACCAGGAAGTGACCCTCACCTGACACAAATCATCTGGCACCTTGAACTTAGATTTCCCAGACTCAAGAATTGCAAGAAATAAATTTCTCTTTATGAGCTACACAGTATATGGTATTTTGTTATAGCAGCCCAAATGGACTAAGACAGCATTTATTCTGGTTTTTTTCTCCTGACTTCCTGATGCTTAGCTTATTTTCATTTTTTCCACTTATCTAATATGTGCAGTCTAGGCTGTAAAGATTTCTCTATGTACCACTGAATTGATTATATCAACTCTTGCTATATAGTNGACACAGGCAAAGCTGTGATTGTCATTCAAGATATATTCGGCTGGCAATTGCCTAATACCAGGTATATGGCTGACATGATCGCTGGAAATGGATACACGTACGTATAAAATTCTGTTCCTTGGCTTAAATTCATGTAAATGTCTGTGGTCCCTTCAGAAAGAAAACAAACAAAACGTGACTATACTCTAATTTTCATGATCTACTTCCTTATCTCACTGTGGTGAAGGTAAATGGGAAATGTCATATGGAATTAAACACCCACGTGGTGGAAGCCATCTGCTCCCAACACAGTCCCTGGGCTTCAGGTCCTCCTGGGAATCCCTGGCCCTACAGACTTGCTGGACACGGAGAGTCCTCACCCCGCGTTGAGCCCTGTTCAGACACAGGCACCGGGCACCTTGGGCAGACCTCAGCAGCTCTGAAAAGGACCCATTACTTGTCCCTGGAAGTATCTCAGCCTGGGCTCAGATTTCACAGGTCTGCTTGGATGGCAGGGTGTCCACGGGTCATCCTTGTCTAAACACGGACTATCCTGGCCCCATCTGAGATAGACTTGGTTCCAGAAATGGCACAGTGAGACCTCATGCATCTCCCACATTTTATGCCTTTGTCCAACCAACTAGCTGTGGCCACCTTGGCGAAGGCTGTCACCGTCTGTTCTCATTTGCCCCTGGTGTTGGTACAAGTGGCAGTGAACCATGACAGAGAGTAGGCACCAAGCTTTCTACCAGCTTCAGAAAGCTTTATCCCAGCAAACCCTGCGCTTGGGCTGTCGCCTGGACTTTCTTTGTTTTCTCAAAAAAAAAAAAAANATTTATGGAGCACTTTTACATGCATCCAATTCATTTTGCTCTCGAGATAGTCTGAGTGATTTGGGCGGTGCAGGGTACTGTCTACTCAGATGAAGAAAATGGGGCTAAAAGTAGTTAAATGACTTGTTAAGATCACAGGGCAGTATGGTTTGGTACTGAGAGTAAAACTTGGATTTTCTGACTCAGGTTTCAGTGTTCCTTCCCCCCCTGCAGGAGGAGCCGTGTTCCTCCAAGCACAGCTGCGGCGACTCTATTTTAGGAAACAGGGCTCTGGCGGGAGCAGCCTTGGCTCCATCCCTCCTGGGCCGATTTGTGTGGAAGAACCACATGGACTCGGGCGAGGCAGGCTTGTTTTCTCTCCGTGGCCTCTTTTAGAACCTGCTTGAGACCATACCCTCTGGGCAAGGAGTTGTACCCTGTTGGCATCCTGGGCGAGGCTGGGGAAAATTGCTTGGTCATAGTGACTGGACGTGCTGCTCTCCAGCGGAGGCTAACGTCAAAGGCCAGGAGGCTCCAAGGCCAGCGAGAGGTGCAGCTCCGTGGGGGGAGAAGGGGCCCTTGGAGCCACCCGCCCAGGTCCACGTGCCCTGTGCCCCCCCCCCC
>NW_007731083.1:36705-41657 GCF_000696425.1 Galeopterus variegatus | reverse complement strand
TGCACCTGCGGTTGTGAAATCCGAGACGGCCTGGCCTGGAGCCAGGTGGCCTCTCTACTGCGATCAAAGTTAGCCTCATGGTCAACACTTTTCCTTTTCTCTGAGCCAGAATTGCCAACTTAGCAAATTTCTTAACCCAGTAAGCAAATACTGGGTCCAAGAATTCTGAAACTAAGATCAATTATCATCCCTATTTTCTAGAACCATCGTTCCAGACTTCTTTGTAGGGCAGGAGCCATGGCACCCCTCTGATGACAAGTCCACCATCCTCGAGTGGTTGAAAACGAGAGATGCCAGAAAGATTGATAAGTAAGTTATCAGCAGACGTGGCTGTGTGTGTGGCATGGCTGAGGGGGAGAGAGATGGGTTGGCCTCCCCTCAGACACCCACCTCCCTCATTCCCTCCCTCCGGGTAGGACTTTGCATGGCCACAGCCAATGGAGTCCTTCCTACAGCATGAAGGAGAAATGACTTCATTTGGTGTTATTTATGAGCCAAAGGTTTGAAGCCAACACATGCTCCTGCTGCCCCAGCAAGCGCAGATGCTTCCCTCTTTCAGAGACTCTACACGCCCCCAATTTCAAGGGGAGCTTTGTGGAGGTGCTGGGCAGTGCTGAGTACCCTGGATGGTGGGGCTTCTTCCCCTCCTGGCTGCAGAACCGGTTGAGATGAAGGGCAGAAAAAAGACACTAGACAATGCCAGCCCCTTACTGCTCAGACTGGAAACCACGGTCTTAGACCTGAGGCCTGAAGGACCACCCCCACCCCCAGCCTAGACCTGGACCTCGCTGTCCTTTCCCTTGAGGGCAACTTTGGGTCTTTTGAGCAGACCCACCTGACCACGCCTGCTGTCTTGCCAGGGTCTGGGAGCAATGAGGAGAAACTGGAGGAGGCCCTGACGCAGCCTTTTATTGGATTTTCTCTCCTGGTCTAAAAGGGCCAGAGCTGTCAGCCGCTGGTCCCATCCCCTTCCTGCTGTCTGGAGTCCTGTCTCCTCAGCTCTGCCTCATCCCCACACTCGTTAGGGGCCAGATTCTCCCCTGTTCTGGCTGTCCTCTTTCTAGGGGCTGATGCAGAACAGCCGTGCTGCACGGCTCAGGCCCGGTGTCTGGGCCCGTCCAGCCTCATCAGACCATGGGGTGTGCTGCAAGAGGAGACCAGGGCTGGATGTTGTAGCATTGATTGATTGCCTCTGGTAGAGCCCTGATCATAGAGCAGACGGGACCCAACAGTGGACTTGTCATGTACCCCCCAGATCTGCCTCGGGAGAACAGAGAACCTGTTCCTCCTGCAAGGAGAGCTGTGCGCTGGAGTTCCCCGCCATCAGATCTCTGTGGGATTGCCTCTAGGGAGTCAGCTGCCTTGTCCAAGCCTGCCCCATCCTGGGAAGTCTGTGCCCAGTGAATGGTCACCGAAGGGGTATGAAGGCCTGGCTCTTTGCCCCACATCGAGGTGACCATCCAGGGCTGTCCCAGCTCTGGAGCTCCCCTGTGGAGTCAGTTGAGGCCTTGGTTGTTGACTCTATCCCAGCCCAACTTCTCCCTCTGCCAGTCCTGCGCCCCTCTTTCCTTGCCCTCCCCTCCCCCCTTTCCTTCCCCAGTGTTGACCCCAAGAGCACTGCCAATAAGCCTCCCACATGCTACTCTCCATATGGGAGTCAGCTTCCCAGGGACCCAAGCTGCCACCCCGAGAAAAACAGAGCAAGAGGTTAAGAGTAAATTAGAAGTGGAGAGACAAGAGAAGCAGAGGGACGGTGACACTAGGAATACAAAGTTCAGCCTGGGCCGTGGGGGTGAAATGGGTGGGGGAAGGACAGTTAGGACACTGTGCTGTTCCCTGAGGAAAAACTGCGGTTGTCCCTTCCATTTATGAGCAGGAATCAGGGTGACAGTCGCTGGCAGGTATCAGAAGAGCCCAGTGAGCCTTTTCCACAGGGGACAGGAAAGCCATACATTTTTAATTAAAATGAGACATAAAATGGAAACAGTAACTTTGGAAGTAGAAAGAAGTCCTTATATCTGGTCAGATGTCTTGTTTGCAAGAGACAGAAAACCCATCCTGAATGCTTACTGCTTAAGCAGTTAGGGATTTATCAGCTTAGAGAACTGAAAAGAGGTAGCTTTTGGCTTTAAGCAGGGTTTGGTCACCGGCTTAAAAGAGATCCCCAGGACTTGTTCTCCCAGCAGCTCTCAATCCACTTCTGTGTGCCGACTCCATTCTCAGGTGGAGACTGCTGCCGCAGCTCCAGCCTCCCTTTGGCCTGTCTCCCAGCATCCCAGCATCAGTCTTATTTTGCTCCTTTGGTTATGATTGGGTCACAAGTCCCTCCTTGACCAGTCATTGTGGCCAGGAGATTGCTATGCTCTGATTGGCCAGGTCTGAACCCCCAAATATGTGGACCAAGCATGGGGAGAGGCAATTCATCCACAGCTGAATACTGATGTTCCCAGAAAAGTGGGGAACAGACTTGGAACAATAGAATCAAATCCACTCGACTCAGTTGAAGAATTTTTATAGAAATGCCTCTTCCTTGCCCCATCCAGTTAAAGCAGTCATTCCTAAGATCAAAGCATTCAAGAAAAGTTAAAAACCAGAACAACAAAAACTATTGTGTGTTACATTTTGTTTTGCAGGATTAACTTAATGACTGCTCTTGTAACATTGTGAGAATAACTGTACACAGAGTGGCATGATACATGTGTTTAAATGTGTTCTAATATATGTTAAGATGAAAAGAAAAAGGAGGTACCATAGAATTGCTGTTTGCTATTTTTTTTTTTTTTTTTTTTTGGCAGCTGGCTGGTATGGGGATAATACTTTTTTTTTTTTTTTTTAATTGCAAACATACAGCATTTTTTTCCCTATTGGACCAAACAGAACTTTCTGGGCTGGACTTGCAGCCCTACCTCCAATTTGGTTCATTGCTTCTAGTTGAAAATGCTTTCTGAGTTCCAAACAATCAATTTGCACATGAACCATTTGCAAGATACAGCCACTGTTATGGGTCCCCTCCTGGCTTAAATAGTCCTGGTGGCTTTCCAATTTTTACCTTGCTCTTTGGGTGCTCAGCAGGGAGCAGATCTTGGACTCAGGTCTTATGAGCCGTGCTGCAGACTTTGGCCTTTATCCTGAGACTGCTGCTCGACTCTCAGCTGGAAAGTGAGCTGGTCACATCTGTGCTTTGGAAAGAGCATGGCATGCCCGCAGCTCTGCCAGGTGGCTGGAGGAGGGTGGGCTTGGCAGGGGGCCCTGTTGGGATGAAGCATCACTTGAGCAGGAGGTAGTGAGAAGGGAGCTCGGAAAATAAGACTCTATGACAACTTCAAATAACAGTTGCTCATACAGCGCTGTTACCTTCAGTGTGGTCCTTTGAGGGGTTCACAAAATAATCCTTGATTCTTGAATACCTTTTCTTTCTGTTCTAGAGAGGTTGATGCTGTCTTGAAGTATCTGAAACAACAGTGTCATGCCCAGAAAATTGGTGTCGTGGGATTCTGCTGGGGTGGAGTTGCTGTCCATCATGTGATGATGAAATACTCAGAATTCAGGGCAGGGGTGTCCGTCTACGGTAAATCTGCCTTGTGCATTTTTGCACAGTAAAAACAGGAATGGTTGACTGACAGTAACCACAAGCCTCTTCCACCTGGTGCAACACAAAACCCAATAGTTGGAAGATGGCCCATCTTAAGGAAATTGGCTTTAAGAATCTGAGAAGAGACATGGAGGTTTGTAATGTAGTAACCAGAGGATGTCACTGGCAGTAAGGAGTCCTGGGTCCCAACAGTGTGACTTTGAGCAAGTCTGCTATCCTGAGGTCTTCATTTCTTCGAGGAGGAAGGGTAGCATTTCTTTCTGTGATGGTGATTCATATAAAGCTATATTTTTTATGAGGGACATTTATGAAAATGCTTTTTCAAGATATGATTTGCTCAACACACACATATACACACTGAAGTCAGAAAGAAAGAAAAGCAAACCCATTCTAAAATGTAAATAGCAACTTACATATTTTGGCTAAAACAAACCAAAGCTATCATAGCAATAAATTAAGAACATTATACCTGTATATAGAAACGGAATACCAAGTTCATGATATAGAAGCATTTGGACCAAAAAATGTTAAAAACAGATAAGACATACAAGGAAATTTGACCATCTTTTATTCTAGTATATCGTAAAGTTATTCTAGTGATTCTTATTTGGCTTAATGGTTACTCACTGTGGTATTTACATCTACGTTTAGCATTTTAAAAACCTTTTAAATATTTACTTACACAAAAGGAAATCGGTTCAATAAATGGCCAGTTGCCCTCGGGCACAGTGGGGCAGGACTGCGAGCCCATGTAGTGAGTATGAATTGTTGAGAATTAGCAAAAGGCGCTCAGGCGTGGATGCCTCGCTGGTGCCACCTTCTGGCCGCTGTTGCGCAGTACGTGAGGGGCAGAGCTTGGCGGGACTCAGGCCCAGGGGACTGCAAACGCTCTCCAGCTAAGTAAGTGGCCTTGCCAGAGTGGGCAGGGAGTGTGGCCGTCTTTCCCGTGGCTCCCTGCCTCCTAGAGAGGAATTATAGGTGAGGAGAGGCTCTCTGTGTTGCTTCCCTCTGCTGTGCTGCCAGCAAGAGGTGGAAAAAAAGTTGACAGTTATTGTCTCTACCTACTCTTATCTTAAAACGGTAACTGAGGCTGGTCGGTTAGTCAGTTGGTTAGAGCGTGGTGCTGTAACACCGAGGTCCAGGGTTCCATCCCTGTTCCGGCCAGATGCAGTGGGCAGAGGTTGTTTCCAGAACCCCTGGGACAGGCAGAACATGCTTTTGACTAATTAGTCTCTAAAATTCTGAAAGTAAGGATGAAAACTACTTTTTACAGAACGACTTGCTAAGACCAGGTGCTGGCAATTTCACACTTGTGGTCCTGTCTGAGACAGCCACTCCTCTTAGGAACAAAATCCCTCAG
>NW_007731083.1:35473-36267 GCF_000696425.1 Galeopterus variegatus | reverse complement strand
CAGGCAGAACATGCTTTTGACTAATTAGTCTCTAAAATTCTGAAAGTAAGGATGAAAACTACTTTTTACAGAACGACTTGCTAAGACCAGGTGCTGGCAATTTCACACTTGTGGTCCTGTCTGAGACAGCCACTCCTCTTAGGAACAAAATCCCTCAGTGTATTTAAGTCATAATCTGTGGGGCTTGTGTAGACCGTGACAAGCTTCTAGAACAGCAGTTTGAAAATGATCACCTCTGAAAATGAAGGCGCATCCCAAGGGGGAATATTTCTCAGCATATTTTTACGTACCAAGCAGCCTACAAGGTCTAACTAATTCCATTATTTAATGGCCTGATTCCTAGCGAATAGGAATTCCTAGTGAGTAGGAAGGTCTGGATAAATGTTTCTCTTTTACGCTAATTTTGTAGGCCAGGCCACTTGTGTGGAATTGCTAAAGAAAAAGCCCCCAAAGCACGTGCTTTACTTTGGAAAAATGAAACCAAATGCACGCAGTTTTCTGTGGCGTGTGTACAGAGATTATCCTCTCATGCACCTGCGCTCATTTTTCAGGCATCGTCAAGGATTCTGAAGACATTCACAGTTTAAAGAACCCCACACTGTTCATTTTTGCCGAAAACGATGCTGTGATTCCACTCGAGCAAGTGAGTTGGGGCTTCTCTCCTCTTACCAGTTATATAGTTAATAGCGCAATGTGACATTTCGGGGGGGAAAGGGTCTTGAATCATTTGCTGCTACAAATGTTTTCCAACATTAACATTTTTTTTTTTTTTTTTTTTTTTTTTTTTTTTTTTT
>NW_007731083.1:34461-34965 GCF_000696425.1 Galeopterus variegatus | reverse complement strand
GATACACATATACAATGTGTATGGTCAGATCAGAGTAATTAGCACATTCATCATGGCAAAACGTTATCATTTCTTGGTGATGAGAACGTTTGATCTCCTCTCTTCTAGCCATTTGAGAACATATAATAGATGATTGTTTCTGCTTTATTTTGGCAGTTGGCCAGTACAGGGATCTGAACCCTCGACCTTGGTGTCACAGGCTGTGTTCTAACCCACTGGGCGAACCGGCCAGCCCTATTGCTAATTACAGATGCCTGGCATTACTGTACACTGCTAGAAGTTATTTTTCCTATCTAGCTGTAATTTTGGGCCCATTAACCAACCTCTCACCTTACTCCTGTTAATTCCAGTAAATTGATAAGGAAAAAACAGGAGAAAATAATTGAGGTTGTATCATTTTTATGTTGCTCTGAATTATCTCCTTTGCCAGAGGTAAGAGCTGTGTTAGTTATAACATGAAAAGTAATCCCTTGTCCCCCTGATGATGACTCTCTCTTCTCCATG
>NW_007731083.1:5777-33817 GCF_000696425.1 Galeopterus variegatus | reverse complement strand
GTTAGTTATAACATGAAAAGTAATCCCTTGTCCCCCTGATGATGACTCTCTCTTCTCCATGTTCCCTGCCCCTACCCAGTGATTCTTTATCACAAATTTCTGTTTTGTTTCTTTTTTAGATGTTACTCATTACCATATTAAATTATCTCATTTATTTGTAAAAAAAAAAAATGTAGAGGATGAAGCGTAGCTATGTAATTGTTTAGAATTGAAAGCATTGATGTTGAATCTCTCTTATAAACACTTGCTGAAGATTTGGAGAATAGACGATATTAGTAAAGGGTTAAAATCATATGGTGATGAATTTTTTTGCGTGCCAGGTCGCTATGCTGACGCAGAAGTTGAAAGCACACTGCAAAGTTGAGTATCAAATTAAAACATTTTCCGGGCAAACTCACGGGTTTGTGCATCGCAAGAGAGAAGATTGTTCACCTGCAGACAAGCCCTATATTGACGAGGCAAGAAGGAATTTAATCGAGTGGCTGAACAAGTACATTTAGCAGTAATCAGATGCAAAGTGTCTCAAAAAAGCCTTCATCCGAAAGTTTGCTTTGAAATACTTAGATCATTTGATTTAATTTTCACTTTGTAAGACAGATGGAGGAATCCTGACATTCATTATTTCATCTGAAACACAAATTCAGTAGGAAATGTGAATGTATAAAATGATTGAATTTTTAATATGCACATCAAATAAAATGTAAAAAATAGGAAGAATTAAATGATGAAGGCATACCCTCATTATTAGTAAAAGTCTAGGGCTACTCAGGGACCAGCTGACAGCTCAGGTGTGGCCTTTCTGGTCTTTAATTGAACAAATCCTTTAAAGTGACTGGTGCGGCAAAGCCATGAACACGAACTGTAAACTGGGGTCGATGAAGAGCCCAACTTAATTAGACATTTATCTTTGTCTTAAGAGAGCTGAATTTGTCACATTCATATATTGCAATATGAGAAGTATTCAGATTAAAATCGGGTTTCAGTGATCTAATTGTAGCACACCAATAAACTAATTTTTTGAATTTTTGAATTTGTAGCTTTTTTGGAAAGATAATAGAAAATGATGGGTTAGAGTTGTTATCCAGCTGTCTCCTAGGCAGTGGCTTTCCAGACACTGGCATTTTGAGGTCTTGGGGGGCTGGGGCTGTATCAGAAATCTCCTGTGTTCACCAGAATGGTGGTGGTGTCAAGGGTAAAGCTGGGAAGTACCTCTGTACCTGCACCTACTAGGTGCGTGTGTGTGACTTTGGGTAAGTGACTTGCCGTTGTATTTTTATTCTAATTTGGTCTTGAGTCTCTGTCTTGAGAGTGACTGTAAACTCTAGCTCTGCTTGGACAGGTTCCAGGGGTGTGGTCGTGGGTGTTTACAGTGTGCCTTTCACGGGGTACTTTATCCTGGTGGACTGCCTAACCCCTGAGTGACCAACCAGTGACCAGGTGTCCCTCTCACGGGAAGCTTGTTTGTGCTGGCTGTCTGGCTGGGGCAATTGTCGGAATCCTGCTGACGTAGCCAGTTGTATTGTCGGGTTAGGGCTAGAGTTAGGGCTCACACAGACCCTTCATACCCATTGTACAGACTGGGTCACAGACCCCTCACATGCTAGGCTGGGTCACCAGACCCATCATATGCCTGGCTGGGTCACCAGCCCCCTCACACACAGGTTCACAAGCTAGGTAATTGGGAAGGATCCTGGGAGCCATTGGCAGATGACATGAGCTCAGTCCTCAGCAGCAGCAGCAACAGCAGCAGCAGTGGCAGCAGTGGCAGTGGCCTCCCAGAGGGTCCCAGGGGCCCTGGCAGCAACACCTTGCAGCAACGGCTTCCAGCAGCAGTAGTGGCCTCCCTGTGGCCCCCCGGGGCATCCCAAGGGTGGGGGTGCCCTGTAGATCAGAGCCACTGTCCTTTAAACTTAAGTCCGATAACCCAGGACACCTGGGTGCGAGTCAGGCAACCCAGGAAAACCTGGGTGCCCACACGCATCTACATCAGACAGCAACCTGGGTGCGCATGCATATTTACATCAAATGCAAGATTCTGAACCCCCGAGGGACCCTGACCATTTATCTTCACTTTCCCTACACTTGCAGACACCCTTGTGGTTCTTGTCTGACCTGTATCCAGTTTATTCCTGCCGCTGTCTAGGAGAGGCCTGCCGGAGAGGACATTGAGGATCACGGCGGGTCAGGGGAGGCAGCACGACAGAGCACGTGGAATTACAGAAGCAGTTTTATTGCTTACAGGTCTCAGAGAGAAGAGGGCATCACACCTTCCTGGGCCACCAGGAAGAGGGGAGCCATCAGGACAGGCATGCTCAACTAGGGGAGCAAGAGAGAGAGAGAGTGAGAGAGGGACCTGTGGCCGGGACTGTCATTGGAGTCCAGGGCATTACCAAGCAGGTTTTCTGTGGAGAGTTCTAACTGGTGGCTTTAGAGCAGGTGGGTATGAGTTCTAGGGGGTCACAGTGTGACTGAGAGGGGGTCACTGTGGTGTATCTGTGCAGCCCATGCAGGGTGTGGGGGTCAGCAGGGCAGGTCAAGTAGGCTGCATCCAGCTGTCCTATGGGGAGGTGGACACCAGGAGGTGGGGGTATAAGGCACATGTCTGCATAGACCACTTTCAAGAACTGGGAGGAGGCGGAGAGCTGGAAACTGTGTCAAGGGTGACCAAGCCCTGTGGTATGAGAAAGTCCAACTTATATTCAAAATCGATGCTGAGGCAACATGAAGTTATAGGACTATACTAGACCTTTCTGAGCCTCAGTTTTTGCATCTGTCTAATGGGGAGAGGGATACCTTTGGCATCACGTTTGAGGGAATAAAAGCCCCAGCACAGTCCCCGGTCCACTGTGACCTCCAATGGGCCTGAAGCCTGTGCCTGCCGAGGGGACTCCTGGGAACTTTGCTCGTTCATCCAGCCTCGCGGGAACACCTGGGACATGCACTGGGTCATTGTTATTCCCTGCTGGGGTACCTGGTGAGCACGCAGGCAGGTAGCCAGAGTCTCTGAAACAGTTGGACAGGAGGGTCTGAAATTTCGAGAGAATGAACACAGGGCATGGGTGTCCTGCTCCAGCCGGGTGTCTCTGGGGTGACCTTGGGCCTGGGCGGCCTTCCCTCTGTCCTGTTGTCCTCTCCAGGCACCGTTCCTCGTGGTGTTGAAGCCAGTGCTGTGGGTGGAAATAAAAGGCAAGTCACATACGCACTTTATTTGTTTTAGATTTGTCGTTCAATGTATATTTATACCAGTAGATAAATGTAGGTGAGGGGGAAAAACTTCAATTTAACTTTTTTCCCATATATGTAATTTTAAATTTTCTCATAGACATTTAAAAGAGTAAAAAGAAATAAGTGAAATTAATTTTACTGATATACTTTAACTCAGTTTATCAAAAATGCTATTTCAGCATGCAATCAATATGACAAATGATTAACGATTAAATATTAATGATTAATATTTTGCATTCTTTTTTGTATTGTCTTTGAAATCTGTATTTTACACGTAAACAGCACATCTCAATTCCAGTGCTAAATTTTCGACAGAAATTCTTGATTTGTATTTAGATTTCATAAAATTTAGTTGAAAAAAAGTAGATTCGCATACCCAAGTTGTTCCAAACATACTTAAAATTTTCTGATGATTGAATCTAGTACCAGAAGTCATTTTTCCTTACAGTTCACCTCCACATGAACATACTGGTTCATCTTTTCTTTTTCTTTGTTTTTAATAGAAGAATTGATTTTATTTTGAAGCAAAATTATCCATTTCAAAACTGGTCTATCCAAATGAGGTGAATTCACTGGCTTTTGAGTCAGCTCAGTGTTAACAACATCGAGTTCAGAGGAGTTTAGCACACACTGCAAAGCAGCTCTCAAAGTGTATCAACAAAGCGTTCTTTGTATTTCCCTTGTTACTTTTGCAAAGATACTTTACAGTGCTTCAGTTGTTAAATTTAAACTAATTTAAATTAAATTAAAACTTGAGCATCTCAGTAGCACTGGCCACATACCAAGCACTCAGTGCCACTGGCCACACCTGCAAGTCTACACTAGTGAAGAGGATTGGCATCCTCTATATCCTGTTGACTCTCCATTAGCCCTGCTAGTTCCCCTTGTGACAATCCTGCAGTTGGTTTTTAATTCTTTTATTTGGCAGACTCCTCAAGGCTAGACCAGATATCTGTCTGTCCCTCTAGCCCCTCAGTGTCCCCTCCACCCAGGCCTTGGCCCTGCAGGACACTCCTTCCATCAGGTGGGACCTTGGGGAGAGGGTTTTGCTTAGGTATTTCTTGGGTTGAGGGTGGGACTGTTTTCTTCCCAGTGTGCCAGGCCAATTTGGGCAACTTCTTATCAGTCTTGGGGCTCTAGGATCCTGCAAACTCATTCTGGACTCTATTCTGGAAGATGGAGCCAGTAGGATCCCTGCAGCCTCGAGGAACCACACCTAATCTTCTTCACTTCCACAAAAGGGTGGCCTGTGCTGGGGCTGGCCCTGCAGAGTCCCAAGGTGCACATGTCCTTTTGGGTCCTTTAGGTGAGAGCAGTGTGAGTTACAAGATGGCATTTGCATTTTAGGAGCATTAAAATCTGGAGAAGAAAGGAGCAAGGTTGGGGGAGGCAGGAGAGTGGAGAGGGCAGGAGGGGTTTGCCAGCACGTGGAACAGACTGAGAGGACACTGGGAGGAAGGATCTGAGGTCTGCGTAGAGATCATCCAGGATGGGAATCCAGGGAGAGGAGCGGAGCTGTGGGAAGAGAATTGGTTTTGGGTCCAGTCTGGAATATCACTTAGTTTTTCTTGGGCTACAAATAACAGAAAACCATAACATTTAAATATCTCCCATGACACTCCTCAAGGGGTCCAAGGGTGGTGGTTCGGGGGCTTCCTGGTGTCAGGACCCTGGGTAGGTTCCTGCATTCTCTGGGTCCTCTCCCTATGGGCACAGCTCTGGGACTCAGGGCCTCACAAAGTGCAGCCACAGCAGGAAGGGACGGAAGGGACTCTGTTCCCGTGTTTCCATTTTTGTCAGGTAGGAGAATCTCTCCCAGAAGTTCCCCAGCTGGGTGCTTTTTTTGTGTCCTGGAAGAGGCTGAGGACATGAGCATCAGTTGAAGGGGAATTTGGTGACGAGGATTGGACGAGACCCTGACTCTCACCAGGGGCTGGGCACGCTCCCTGCTGACAGTGGTGGGGTTTGGCTGGCAGGGAAGAAGCTGCGGGGGCCTGTTGGGGGCAGTCAAGTCAGCCCCATGTGCACCTAGTTTTGGGAGTTGTCGATCAATTGGCCTTGGATGGTGTGGGCAGAGGGAGAGTGTAGAGAAGGTGAGGATGAGGAGGGACGCTGGGAGGCAGGACGGACTTAGCAGGCCCACCGTAAGTACCTAGTTGTGTGATTTGGGGCAACTTACCTAAATTCTCTGGCCCTCAGTTCTTCTCAATGTAAAATTTATAAGATGAGGAAAATAACCTTACTTGGCAGGGTTGTGTGTGAAGTGTCATCAGCACGCCTTGCACTTGGGTAATTGTGGTGAATGTGTCCTAGTTCTTTCTGAATGTATATGGCAGCCATGAAAGGGGAAGGCAGGGAGGGAGTGAGATGGAGCAGCCGGGTGGGAGAAGACAAGTAGAAGAAAGAGACTTTGTGGAAGTCACGGNGAGATGGAGCAGCCGGGTGGGAGAAGACAAGTAGAAGAAAGAGACTTTGTGGAAGTCACGGGAGGAGTTTCAATGGGGGAGGTGTGGATGGGGAGTTAGGGAAAAAGCCCATGGTGTGTTTGAGAGGACAGGGGATCCCACCTCAGGGATCATCGCTGGGATTCAGCAGAAGTCAGCAGTGATCTCAGCAAGTGCATGAGGCCGAAGTGTGGGTGCAGAGTGGAGGGGAGAGGAGGAAGTCAGCCCCCAAGGTTGGCTGTAAAGAAGATGAGAGTGCCCCGGGGGACACAATGGAGAGGCTTTTTCTAGGCTGTGCTTTTGCTTTTTAAGGTGAGATATTTGATGGAAAGAACTAACAGAGGAGGGGAGGTTGAATATGCAGCTAAGAGAGGTATCAGATGGGATGAGCCTGATTCCATGGGCCTAAATCAAGCAAGAGCTTGGAGCTCCACTCATGCTCTAGGTCGGTCCATTTCATGCTGGCAGGAGACTTCCATCAGTATAATCTCCAGGTGTCACAGGTTGATGGAGCAGCCACCACCCTGAGTAATGCACATGGGCTGTGCAAAGAGGAAGGAGAGCTCTGGAGGGTCTAGCCTTGGCAAGTGAATGTTCTGGTTTGGAAATGATGCTTCTCATAGCTCTTTGGCCTGAGCTGGTCATGGGGATCCACCCACCCACAAGGAATCTGGGAAGTGCAATCCTATTATGAGCTCAGAAAGTCACATGTTGGCAAGGAGCACCAGATGCTGGAAGGAGGAAACAAGTTTCCAGAGGAAATGGAATCTAAGAGACATTGAGAAGAAATTGTCTTGGGCAGGAGGACCCCAGCACCCCCCACACCCCTACACACTGAGGCAAGATAGAAGTATATGAGTTTCTGATTGCTGCTATGACAAATTACCACAAATTTAACAGCTTAAACCACACACATTTATCTCTGTTGTGTAGATCAGAAGTCAGGTTGGCTCTGCTGGCTTTTCTATTCTGCTCTGGGTTTCACAAGGCCAAAATCAAGGTGTTGGCTGCCTGGGCTCCTATCAGGAGTCTCTGGGAAAAATCCACTTCCAAGTGCATTCAAGCTTTTGGCAGACTTCAGTTTCTTGCAGCTGTAGTAACAAGGTCCCTGTTTTTTTCCTTGCCATCAGCTGGGGGCCACCCTTACGTTCTAGAGCCTCTCTTGGGTCCTTGCACATGGTCTCAGAGCCAGCATCAGATGTCAGATACTTCTCAGGCTGCCATCTTTTGATCTACTGAATCTCTCTGGCGCTTTTTCTGTGAGCCCTTATAGGCTCATGTGACTACATTGAGCCCATCTGGATAATCTACTGTAGGTCAGCTGATTAGTAACCTTAATTACACCTGCACAGTCCCTTCACATGGTATTTAGATTAGTGTCTGAGTGAATTCTAGATTGAATCTTACATGGATAGCTTAGAATTCTGCCTACGGTAAGGAAGGAAGGAAGGATGCTGAGCTCCTGAAGTCTGTAAGTGGGAGTATGGAGGTTGAAAGTTCACACTGCTAGCTTCAATCAAGTCNCACTCAGTGCCACTGGCCACACCTGCAAGTCTACACTAGTGAAGAGGATTGGCATCCTCTATATCCTGTTGACTCTCCATTAGCCCTGCTAGTTCCCCTTGTGACAATCCTGCAGTTGGTTTTTAATTCTTTTATTTGGCAGACTCCTCAAGGCTAGACCAGATATCTGTCTGTCCCTCTAGCCCCTCAGTGTCCCCTCCACCCAGGCCTTGGCCCTGCAGGACACTCCTTCCATCAGGTGGGACCTTGGGGAGAGGGTTTTGCTTAGGTATTTCTTGGGTTGAGGGTGGGACTGTTTTCTTCCCAGTGTGCCAGGCCAATTTGGGCAACTTCTTATCAGTCTTGGGGCTCTAGGATCCTGCAAACTCATTCTGGACTCTATTCTGGAAGATGGAGCCAGTAGGATCCCTGCAGCCTCGAGGAACCACACCTAATCTTCTTCACTTCCACAAAAGGGTGGCCTGTGCTGGGGCTGGCCCTGCAGAGTCCCAAGGTGCACATGTCCTTTTGGGTCCTTTAGGTGAGAGCAGTGTGAGTTACAAGATGGCATTTGCATTTTAGGAGCATTAAAATCTGGAGAAGAAAGGAGCAAGGTTGGGGGAGGCAGGAGAGTGGAGAGGGCAGGAGGGGTTTGCCAGCACGTGGAACAGACTGAGAGGACACTGGGAGGAAGGATCTGAGGTCTGCGTAGAGATCATCCAGGATGGGAATCCAGGGAGAGGAGCGGAGCTGTGGGAAGAGAATTGGTTTTGGGTCCAGTCTGGAATATCACTTAGTTTTTCTTGGGCTACAAATAACAGAAAACCATAACATTTAAATATCTCCCATGACACTCCTCAAGGGGTCCAAGGGTGGTGGTTCGGGGGCTTCCTGGTGTCAGGACCCTGGGTAGGTTCCTGCATTCTCTGGGTCCTCTCCCTATGGGCACAGCTCTGGGACTCAGGGCCTCACAAAGTGCAGCCACAGCAGGAAGGGACGGAAGGGACTCTGTTACCGTGTTTCCATTTTTGTCAGGTAGGAGAATCTCTCCCAGAAGTTCCCCAGCTGGGTGCTTATTTTGTGTCCTGGAAGAGGCTGAGGACATGAGCATCAGTTGAAGGGGAATTTGGTGACGAGGATTGGACGAGACCCTGACTCTCACCAGGGGTTGGGCACACTCCCTGCTGACAGCGGTGGGGTTTGGCTGGCAGTGAAGAAGCTGCGGGGGCCTGCTGGGGACAGTCGAGTCAGCCCCATGTGCACCTAGTTTTGGGAGTCGTCGATCAATCGGCCTTGGATGGTGTGGGCAGAGGGAGAGTGTAGAGAAGGTGAGGATGAGGAGGGACGCTGGGAGGCAGGACGGACTTAGCAGGCCCACCGTAAGTACCTAGTTGTGTGATTTGGGGCAACTTACCTAAATTCTCTGGCCCTCAGTTCTTCTCAATGTAAAATTTATAAAATGAGGAAAATAACCTTACTTGGCAGGGTTGTGTGTGAAGTGTCATCAGCACGCCTTGCACTTGGGTAATTGTGGTGAATGTGTCGTAGTTCTTTCTGAATGTATATGGCAGCCATGAAAGGGGAAGGCAGGGGGGGAGCGCATTCAAGCTTTTGGCAGACTTCAGTTTCTTGCAGCTGTAGTAACAAGGTCCCTGTTTTTTTCCTTGCCATCAGCTGGGGGCCACCCTTACGTTCTAGAGCCTCTCTTGGGTCCTTGCACATGGTCTCAGAGCCAGTATCAGATGTCAGATACTTCTCAGGCTGCCATCTTTTGATCTACTGAATCTCTCTGGCGCTTTTTCTGTGAGCCCTTATAGGCTCATGTGACTACATTGAGCCCATCTGGATAATCTACTGTAGGTCAGCTGATTAGTAACCTTAATTACACCTGCACAGTCCCTTCACATGGTATTTAGATTAGTGTCTGAGTGAATTCTAGATTGAATCTTACATGGATAGCTTAGAATTCTGCCTACGGTAAGGAAGGAAGGAAGGATGCTGAGCTACTGAAGTCTGTAAGTGGGAGTATGGAGGTTGAAAGTTCACACTGCTAGCTTCAATCAAGTCTTAGAAGAGTCAAGATCATCTGATGAATAAGACATCTTGCTAAGTACAGATTTTCAGTTGCTTATGTTCCAAGTATCCACCACATAAAGTTGGAAAGGTTTTTTCAAGAAGTGAGTCGTCCATTCAAATTATGCAGTTTCTTGGACTTGAGAATGACTAGATTTTGAGAATTAAATGCATAAATACATGATGAATGTATCAATATAGAGATCAAATGTTTTGGCCTGACGATTCCTTTATACTCTTAAAAACTATTGAGGATCCTCAAGAGTTTTTGTTTATGTGAGTTATATCCACTGACATCTAATATATTAGAAATTAAAACTAAGAAATTTAAAAATTAATAACAATGAACACATTCAATGCTAACACAAATAATATTTATGAAAAATGTATTTTCCAAAATAAACACACAAAAACAAGTGAGAAAAGTGGCATTGCAAATCTCCTTCATGTCTGGCTTAACTGAAGACAGGTGGATTCTCATACGTGTTTCCTGCATTCAATGTGCTGCGATGTGCTGTTTCAGAAGAATGTGAAGAAAACCTGTCCACACAGAGGTATAGTTGGAAAAAGAAGTATTTTAATTGCCTTTCACAAAACTGGATATTCTTCTGCAATATAACACCCAAACTCAACATGTGATAGTCGGAATAAACTCCATACTGCTACATGGGTCCATCTTGCACTTTGAAAAGATCTTGTACCCATGCATATTTTGACACCTCACACTGACATCTGGAAAATACTGGTTTACTGAGCAGATCTTCCATAGGTTGACACATCTCATATGTCAGAAATTTATCCTTTAAATCACCAGTTTCATCAGAAGTGTTGAGATGTTGTTAAGCTCTTGATGGTGAATACGAATTTTCAAGAATCCTAATTTTAGCTTAAAAACTCAAACTTCATCATTGGCAACAGATACTATTTGTTATTCTATTGGAAGCAACAGGCTTGTTTTACTCTTTTCTGAGTATGTCTGTCACACACCCGAGTCTGAGTAACCAGTTAGCCAGACATTCTTTAATGTAGAAATGGTGCTCCATAATGAGGGCTAGTTCAGCTGAACAACCACAGTGCTCATCACAAAGTGCTTTACGAACATTGATTTTGTCATGTAGAATACTAAAAGGTGTGCAGTCAGGGTCAACATCTGATGTGGTAACATGTATTGTTTCATCGAAGCCACCCTTAAGTGAAAGTATACATATATTATAAGGTGTGTGCTGGTGAAGAGCACAGTGACTATGCGTAGTTTGGAGCCACTGCCCTGACTCATGCTGAGACACAGCAGTCACTGCTTCTGCACCAGCAGTTCTAATGTCAACAGTGAACAAGGTAATAACCTTTTAGTTTAGGAAAATACTTTGTACCTCATGGGCCCCTTGAAAAGGTCCAGGATCCCATGGGGTCTGTGGACCACACTTTGAAAACCAGTTTTACTAGGTATAAAGCATTTAGTTGTGACAGAACATGAGTTTGAATCTTTACGAGTACTATTGTTGCTGTGCTCTCCCTGACCTGGAACACATTTTCTTAGTAGCTTTTTTGTTTTTGGTGTCTTTTCTCGTGCTTTAGATGACCCCAACTTGCAAGGCTGCCTGCAAGAAGCACCTAAATTGGAAACACACTTCTCCATGTTTGCACATTATTCAATTACTACCATACCCCACCCTCCCCTGATCCCAAACTCCCAATACTTTAGAAGAGCTGTTTCACCAAGAAGAAAGGAAATAGGATTCAAAAACTTCAGTCACATGTATAGACAGACTAGCTTTTCAGTCTTTCCAGAGGCATTTCTACTTCACAGTGGTTGCTTGTAACTTAGGACGAGGACATTTAACAAACCTCAGATAAATCTAGCAAGTGTAGAAACTGGGAACCAACAATAAAATGTTGGGTCCTGCATGAGAATCTAGGCTGGGGATCAAGCACCTTAAGTTGCTTTTGATACACATGGGGAAGAAGGGATATAAAACTTCAGTGATTTGGAACTTAATATAAAAAGTTATATAACACATTATGTAATTATATAAAACATTACCTAGAAGAAATTTTTTTTGGAAGAAATGCTTTTAAAAAAAAATCAATGTTTTTTTTCTTTTTTCTAAAGATGACCGGTAAGGGGATCTCGACCCTTGGCTTGGTGTTGTCAGCACCAGGCTCAGCCAGTGAGCAAACCAGCCATCCCCATGTGGGATCCGAACCCGTGGCCTTGGTGTTATCAGCACCGCACTCTACCGAGTGAGCCATGGGCCGGCCCTTAAAAAAATCAATGTTGAAAAACCAATCATCTTGAAAAATCAAGATGTTTCAGCTATGAAACATGTTTTCCTGTTCATTGACCAGTTTCTCTGAACCACAAAAAACGCCAGGAATGTGTGTGAGGTTCATTCTTGGAAAGGGAGAATTGGTTTACTGGCTCTTCTGATACAACCATGAACCCCTTCAGGTAAGACACTCCAGTCCAAAGAAAGCTGCTATATGTCCTTTGCGGGCTAGAATTGGACCTTGTAAATGAACTCATCCAAGTTACGACATCACAGATAGTTACCTACGTGGATCTGTGTTTGACTTGCTCCACAATCCACCTTATAATGAAATAGATACTAGGTTGTATGCTCAGTAGGTTTTAAGCTTTCAATACTCAACTCTGTAGTTCCATGAATACACTAAAATTAGGAAGATTAGCACTTATTCCTAAATCCACAGGATACTTATTTAGCAAAGCACTGAATGCATTAATGTAAAGAGGAAACGTGACCTAATAACTAAGACTGATTATTGTCCAGGGTCACTAAAGCCAATCTAGACAGGAAGAGTCACCATTTCCTAATTCTATAAAACTGACTAGTTCAACAAATTCTCTCCCTCTGGTGGCATATATGTAAGCTTTATTATCATGATTCTCTATAAGAAATATTTTTTAGAGGGCTGGCCCGTGGCTCACTTGGGAGAGTGTGGTGCTGATAACACCAAGGCCATGGGTTCAGATCCCTATATAGGGATGGCTGGTTCACTCGGGAGAGCCTAGTGTTGACAACACCAAGTCAAGGGTTAAGATTCCATAACCGGTCACATTTAAAAACAAAACAAAAAACATTTTTTAGAAAACCTACAGAACCAAACACAAGCAGATGGGGGCAGAATGGGATAGGGGATGAGATAGGAACTTGGGTCAGACTGCCTAAGATTGACCTGGTGACGAGATGCTGGCAAATTACCAAAACTAACCTGTGATGCGAACAGTAAGAAATGTTTCTATTTCCCTGGGTTGTGAGAATTGAGGCGATCCTCATAAAGTTCTCAGAACAAGGCCCCTGGTAAGGATTATGCCACTGTTAGCCAGTATTATCTTAGTAAACAGAATTCATTCGATACCAGTCTACCTAAACATGGTAATGGCAAGGCATTTCTACCTGCTCCACCTCAAGATTTCTCCCGTACTTTCTACAATTCACTCTAACCTCCACTTATCTTGTCACTCTGTTAAGAAACCAACTGGGTTTTGAACTGTCCTTCATTCCAAGCACGTGCTGGTGGGACAGCTGTGCCCACACTGGTTCCGATTCTGCTCATGACGTGACTGGTGTTCAGAGCAGGGCTGTGACCACAGTAAAGAAAAGGGAGACGTGTGTTAAACTTTGAACACTGATCTCATCAGCACTATAACAACATCCTAGGTTATGGTGGTGTAATCTAATAATAGCGTCCAATAATTCTTTGATGGAAATACTCATTTATGATGGTCTCTACAATCAAAGGATCCACCCATTCAGACAGAAATAGGACCAAGCCCATATTCCTCAGAGCTAAAATCTGGAGAACTCAATGTTTAAGCTGTTAAATAGTTCCTACAGCTTATTCTGAAAAATACTCAAGTCTCTTCAATTAAGGCAGCATTTAATTAACGTTACAACGAATGTTTCTTAAACTTGAAGAGCAGATAAAGGTTTAAAGAGATCCCTTTAATATAATGAATACAAAAGCTTGTGAGACAGTATCTCTACCACTACACGGCACTGAACAAGTGGAACTATGGTTACCAAACAGTTATTTTTATTGTAGCATCTACAGTGTCTGAAAAAAAAAAGTAATAATAAATAACTGTAGATGCATCACAGGACACCCATTTATTTAATCACAGTAGTGGATCTTATTACTACATTCTATTCTACATTTCTTCTTTACTCTTCAGATTCTCCAGGCTTACGGATGTCATCAATCTTCAAAATCATTCTAACCATCTGTGTCGCCAGAGATATCTGTTGCTTTTTGCCAATCAAGGTTTCTATGACATGTTGTTGCTTCATATCTGAAAAATACAAGTAAACTGGTTATCCTAAAACAGCAAACACTTTAACTATCAATAACCAGCTCCAATTTATGGAATCACAGTAAAAAGCCACTAATCTCAGTTATATTTCACTTTCAGATGAATATAATTTCATTACTTCTGAAGACACTCTGGAATTTGAACCTGGTTAACAGGGAGCTGTTGGGGGAAGGAAACTCTCTTTAGTGCCTAGCCAAAAGTGAAATCTTTCAGAGACATCTTATCCCACAAAGTATTAGAGGCTGGCTGGTTAGATCTGTTGGTTAGAGCATTGCCCTATAACCATATCTAACTTAGTAAATCTGAAATTAAAAAATATTTTTAAAAAAGACCTAGAAATGCTAAATTTTAGCACAACCAGGCATTCGGGTTAAAAACATTAAATATTTACCTGACAAAGAGTTAGTCAAGTGCTGCATGTCAACATTCTGGTCAACAGTAGACTGCATATATGATGGTGGTCTCAGAATATTACAATGGCTATACCACACAGCCTAGGTGTGTAGGAGGCAATACCATCTAGATTCGTGTAAGTATACTCTATGTTTGTGCAATAATGATATCGCCTAACAATGCATTTCTCAGAGCATGTTTCTTGTTGTTAAGTGACACACAACTGTTCACCACATTTATAAAACACTCCTTAATCTGTGGGATAAAACCACCTGTAAGCTGTAAACGTCAAGTCTATTTCAGAGCTGTTTTACATAACACCCAGAACCTACTATGACAGACATTTGTGGTTAAAAAAAAAAAGCAAGATGGAAATTATTTTCCAAAACCCAGAGATTAAAATGTGTCACCTTTGGTAAGACCATACTGTAGTTAAAATGAGTTTTATGTTGCTAGGACTTGCAGTCAAACCAACTCCTAAGGTAATCAAATCAGTCTGAAATACAGAACTAAAACACCTAAAGTGTGTGTAAGTATTTAAAAAGATATGACAATCTCATAGCACATATTATATACTGTACAGTAATACTGTATATAATTATTAATTTAAATAAAAAACACAGTCTCACATAAAGAACTGTGACAACTCCTCACCATTTGTACCCTTGTGCAAACAGTCAATTCCAAGAGCAGGGTTCATCTCCTTCACTTGTCTGGCTCGGACTTCAGTCATAGTCTGGATGGGATTCATGCCACTGTTTTCAGAAAGGGCCATGGGGATGACCTCCAATGCGTCGGCAAAAGCTCTCATGGCATACTGCTCCAAAGTTGGGCACTAGATGGGTACAGGGGTACAGTAAGTGTACTTGGCAAAACACACACACACACACACACACACACACACACACACACACACACACACACACACACAGTAGCAATATAGAAACATGAAGAGTCTGAAGAATTAGGCTGTCTTATTTTTAATCTATCAGAATATTAAAACGTCACTAGAGAATATGAATGGAGAGGATACATGCATAACAGATGTCTCAGAACAAAACAGCTCTTACTGCTTTATTTTTAGGTTACAATATTGATTTAGGTTACAATATTAATTTTGAATTTCAAATAACATTAAAAGACTGAAAAGACTTATTATTATTGTTAAGGATGGAACGATTGAAAACGGCTGAGAAATGCTAGTTTACAGCAACCTGAATTTGAAAACATGGACATGAGAGTTAACTTAAATACCTGTTACATACAGCTTATAATACTTTTGTTCATTCTGAGCCAAGCACCTCGTTCTGTCCCGCAGTCTTCCATACTCCACACACCAGAAACGTCTTAGTCTCTTATCAAGTCTTTACATACATTTTACCTTATCTGCCTCTTGGCTAACTGCCAAAGCACAAGATATTTCAGCAGCCCCTCCTCCATACACCACACGATTATCACGGATGAGGTTCCGGATGACACACAAAGCATCATGAAGGGATCGTTTTGCTTCCTCGATTATCTATGGAAAACAGTTTTGCCTAAATTAATGTGATCAACATCTATTCATTTTAGAGCCAAATACCTGGCACCTCTGGTTTAGTGTAAGTACTTGCTGGGTATTGGCAATATTCTCTAACAAGCCCCTATTAAAACTAACTTGGTTAAGCCGGCCCAGTGGCGCACTGGAGAGTGTGCCGCTTGGGAGCGTGGCGGCGCTCCCGCCGAGGGTTCGGATCCCATGTGGAGACCGGTTCCCGCTCACTGGCTGAGCGTGGTGTGGGCGCAAGCACCACCGAGGGTTGCGATCCCGTTGCCGGTCCCTGGTACGGGCGCGACGCTGAGGGTTGCGATCCCGTTACCGGTCAGTAAAAAAAAAGGGCAAAAAGGAAAAAAAAAACAGAGTGTGCCATAGGATATGTACACAATATTTATTATCAGATGATTTATCTCTTTACTGTACTTTCCCTGCCCATAATGTAGTAAACAAAATTCAACAGGCAGAGGCAGCCACAGTGACTCAATTCAGGACACATGATCAAGCAAGGGAATCAAAAACCAACAAAGGAAAAAAGCTCACAATGATTCGCATTTGCTGTGATGTGCTAAAAATCCATTTTCAAAGAATGGAGAGATTGTCAATGATTATTTACTTGGGTTCCTTGTTTCTACCTAAGGGACAGCAGAAAGGCAAATCTGCCTTATAAATTGATGATTTTACACAGTCTTCAATAATTTTACACCATGATATTTCGTTTGAGAAAAATGATTTTCTTATTGTAACTGTGTCTCAGTTAAACACATTATGGGCAAAGAAGCCAAGTTATGTACCAAAATCCAGAAAAAGAACTGAATTCTCACCATCTTATTTCCTCCTCTAATGAAAATGGTTACGGCTCTGGAGTTCTTACACTGCTCGATGACCAGCATTTTGTCTTTAGTTGTCCCAAATGAGATTTCCTGTACCAGCCCAGCAAAGCCTAGCTTCTCAGCTGTGAGTTCGGAGAACCGTGGGACAATCCGCCCTCCTGTTGCAATGGCAATCAGCTAATTGGGGTCGATAAGGGAGAGGGATGAAGACATTACTGGTGAATATTTAACTTTCAAAACTAGACCACAAATGAGCTAAACCTGATGTAGAACCATCTTCATCTTTTTCACCACAATTGCTGTCCCAGTGGCCAAAAAATTTCAAGTTTAACCCAAAGTACCCTGTTAAATGAACAAGGTTCTGAAGAACTGGGTGTCTTGGTCTGGCTTTGGTGCTGCCCGGCTCTACCACCCTGTGCAAATCCCCTAAGCTCCAGACCTCCCCACTCCTCTGCGTAGCCCTGCCTCTCTCTGTGAAACCAGCTCGAGTGTATGCCCAGGGTCCAGTGCTGCCCGGCTCTACCACCCTGTGCAAATCCCCTAAGCTCCAGACCTCCCCACTCCTCTGTGTAGCCCTGCCTCTCTCTGTGAAACCAGCTCGAGTGTATGCCCAGGGTCCAGACCAGTGCCTAGGATGGCTTTTAGTACCTGGCTGACCTATGAGGAGATGAGACTGGGTCTTCCTGCCTCAGAAAGTCCATGACAGGGCCCAGTGAGATGACACGTGGAAAGCATTTCAAAATGCCACGAACACCAAAAAGACATAGTTGTCATTCAAACAGTAAGAGATTCTAGCACTTCTCTCCCAGCTCATGCTCCTCTAACCTGTGGAGCCTTGCCACGATGTGGGTATTTAAGGCAAGTGCTATCAAAGCAGCGGTAAATACACACATGCATTGTAAGCTGAGCCCTTTCCTCTAGAAGTCTCCTCACATGGAACTTCCTACCTCAATTTCGGGTCCTCCTACCCAGCGAACCGCAGGCAAGTTATTCTGAAGAAGTAGATGATTTGCTTCATCATCAAAGCCCCACTGGCAGATAGCTAGGTTAGCACCAGTTTCTTTAATCTGGGAAAAGAAATGCCACAATTATGTTAACAGAGAGCAGGCATTTATAGTTTGTAATAATGTGTGAAAAACGGAAGATGCTCAGCTGGGTGGGTGAGGTGGGTGTATTAAAATAAACAAAAAAGCACAGGAAAGAATAGAAATATGTATATGTCTACTTTTCTGACCATTCCTCCCTTGGTGATCACCTGTGACTACTCTCTTATGTCCCACTACTGCTGTTTACCTGTCCTCACCCACCACTACCTGGCTCTCTACCTCTCTTCTTTCCCTGATCCTCTGGAACTCAGTCCATTAACAGAGGAGTCCTTAGGCAACGCTTCCGACATATTCTAGCTGTAAACAAATTCTGGCTGTCCCCTAAAAATCAACCTGCCCCTGTACTCCTCCTCAGAGAGTTGGCTATTTCCCTTTTCATGTGCTTAAAATAGGAGAAAGGTCCTTTTTGTTCCTCATAGCCACCTACGGTGTTGCTCTTTGTGTCACCCCCTCTCATTCTTTAGCCCTCTCACAATTCCTGTTATTTTCGGAAACCTGCACATTCCCAGTGTGATCCATCAGGCCTCTCAGTTCGTCTTTTTTCCTGCAGTGCATCTCAGCTCTCATTCACAAACTCCTGCCAGCACACTCCAACCCCTCAGGCTGGCTGCTCCTTGCGTAAGCCAACCAAGTTCCTGCTGCAGGGACACCCCTACCCCATCCTGCTCGGACTGCCCCTCACCCAGAGGTGCTGCTCTCTTACCCCACACAGGTCTCGGCTCACATGTCCCTCCCCTAGACAGCCTTCTCTGCCCAGTGTCCACAAGAGCCCCACCTGCCCTCCCATCACTATGTGCCTCAAGGGAGAAAGTTTGGCTTTGTTCACTGCTGTATCTCTAGTGCCTACAACAGTGTCTGGTATATAGTAGAACCGAAGGAATGTATCATGAAAGCATTAAAATAGCCTCTAGTTGGCTGTGAATAACAATATTCCAACCAATATCCACGTTCATATAACCTCAAGTACTGGTGCTTTAAATTCCCTCAAGGACAGAGTCCTAAAAGAGGAACTGCTAGTTAAAGAGCACGCACACTTAAAATTTAATAGCTAGAGGTGAAACATAAAGGTTTTATAAAATCACACCATTAGAGACAAGAACTGGGATTACTATGCACACATTCTGATTAAACTCCAGTTACTCAATAACTTTTTCATCTAAAAGTTATATGCAGAGGTCTTCAATATGTGGTAAGCTATGCTAAAATTGTCCAAGACAGCAAAAATCTACAATCAAAAGAGCAGCTCTAGGCGTCAACTCCTTTAGGCAACCTAAACCTGTTACCATTTTAAGACAAAACGAGACTTCTTCCTCCTTTATGTCGCTCTGTGCCATTTGACTTTTTTTGTCACTGTGTATATTTATTACTTTTACAACTGAAGACTGTAATGTCAACATGTTATTTGGAGCCACAGGATGAAGTGTCATTAACAGCACAGGCTGGTGCCACACGTTTATTAACCATACTAACTAACTGCATCCTTCGGGAGTTTAAACTCCACTGAGGACTATGGTAGGACTTACTTGTTGAATCATCTCTTCGAACTTCTCCTTTTCATATTTCTGAAGGGACACAGTGTCTGAATTCTTAGGTCATCTAGAAAAGAGAACCATGAAACTAAAAATGTTGTTAGTATCTTAAGTAGGATTTTTTTTGCTTTATGTTGAATGTATTTATTTGGTGATTATCAATTTGAGCATGTTTTTATAGTGAAGACCCATACATTCTTGGGTTTTACAGAGACTTGCAAATCAAACAGGATCAACTTACAAGAAACAATAAAATAAGATTTGTGCATTTCAAGTAATGGTAATGCCTTCCTTTCATGAGAAGATAATGTGCTTGTGACAGAGGCCACACCCAGGGTGGAGACCCCTGCCTAGGAGCTAGTCTTGGCTGAGACTCCTCTGCAGCCAGAGGACAGGTGGCATCACGGAAGGCTCTGTCCTAACACAGGTGCTGGGGATGTTCCCCCCCCCACCCCCAGGGGAGAAGGCAATAGACACTTTAGCTGCATTTTTCCTCAACTCCTAAGGTAATCAAATCAGTCTGAAATACAGAACTAAAACACCTAAAGTGTGTGTAAGTATTTAAAAAGATATGACAATCTCATAGCACATATTATATACTGTACAGTAATACTGTATATAATTATTAATTTAAATAAAAAACACAGTCTCACATAAAGAACTGTGACAACTCCTCACCATTTGTACCCTTGTGCAAACAGTCAATTCCAAGAGCAGGGTTCATCTCCTTCACTTGTCTGGCTCGGACTTCAGTCATAGTCTGGATGGGATTCATGCCACTGTTTTCAGGAAGGGCCATGGAGATGACCTCCAATGCATGGGCAAAAGCTCTCATGGCATACTGCCCCAAGGTTGGGCACTTATCTGCCTCTTGGCTAACTGCCAAAGCACAAGATATTTCAGCAGCCCCTCCTCCATACACCACGCGATTATCACGGATGAGGTTCCGGATGACACACAAAGCATCATGAAGGGATCGTTTTGCTTCCTCGATTATCATCTTATTTCCTCCTCTAATGAAAATGGTTACGGCTCTGGAGTTCTTACACTGCTCGATGACCAGCATTTTGTCTTTAGTTGTCCCAAATGAGATCTCCTGTACCAGCCCAGCAAAGTCTAGCTTCTCAGCTGTGAGTTCGGAGAACCGTGGGACAATCCGCCCTCCTGTCGCAATGGCAATCAGCTCAATTTCAGGTCCTCCTACCCAACGAACCGCAGGCAAGTTATTCTGAAGAAGTAGATGACTTGCTTCATCATCAAAGCCCCACTGGCAGATAGCTAGGTTAGCACCAGTTTCTTTAATTTGTTGAATCATCTCTTTGAACTTCTCCTTTTCATATTTCTGAAGGGCTTTATAATCTTCCACAGAGGTCACATCCAGCTTATGCTTCGTCTTTGGTTTGGGTGGCTCAAATGGACATGTGAGAATTGCAATCTTAGCATCTTCCACTTTCTGTGGGGAAAGCAAACACATTTTAATTGGTGGAATTAAGAGTTAAAACAGGGGGAAACTGCACGGGGCAGTGACTTACTTTTGGCATCTGTGGGTGACTGAAATCCTTGTCCACAATCACGCCCTTGATCAGTTTTGTGTCCTCCAGTCTCCCGCCCACTTTGCCTTCTACTTTGATGAGCTCGAAGTCCACATCTCTCCGCCCCATGTCTGCTACCGTGAGGACAGCATTCACAGCAATCTCAGCCATTTGTCGGTGACAGCTGTTAACCACTTTGGAGCCCAGTGTAGTTTTTGCAGTCTGAATCAGGGGTTCAGTGTCCTTGATGTCAACAAGGACACTATCGCTGATTCTGTCCAGGTGTTCGAGAGCAATGCGGGCAGCCTGCTCATAGCCATCGGCTATTCTGATGGGGTGAATGCCTCGGTCCAGCAACTGCTCAGCTTCTTCTAACAAGGCACCAGCCAGGACTGAAAACAGGAATGCAGACAATTAGTTTAGGAAAACGTTAAAACTCTACTGTCAGTATAATCAATATAAATTAGATGCTACCCTGGAAATAAGTTCCAGAATTAAGCTGTAAGTAATCTTGAAGCTAAGGCCATCTATTTTTAAGAGGGAGCCTCTTGTTTTGGTTCCAGCAAAGGTCTAACAGGTCTCCCCTTACAGATGAATGTTCACCCCTCAGTGATGTGAATGATGCAGCTAAGAATACAATAAAAGAACATTTCTATAAGGGGAAATAAACTACTACTTTTCCTGGGTCAGGGACTTCTATTTAGTGAAATCCATCCTGGTGATAAGAGGATTTAAAAATTTGTTTATTATTTACCCCCTCTCCCACAAACCTCCCCTTCCCTCATTTTAGTGCCACGAAGGTACGTTTTATTTTAAGTATGCTGCTCTCTAAATATACCTAGAGCAGTGCTTGGTACACAATGGTACCCAACAAATATTTATTAAATAAATGCAGTCAAATTTCATCTGCCCTGCAGAAAAGGTAACCTTAAAAATATTTTTAATCTTTTCAGCCTTCCCCAACATTTTACTTTAAACATTTCAAACCTTCAGAAAAAAACCGAGACTAGTAAAATGAACACCAGCTTACTTATTAACATTTTGTCACATTTTTTCCTAAACCTTCACATATTTTTTCTGCTCAACTATTTGAAAATAGGTTGCAGAAATCATCACGTCACCCTTACATATTTTAACACACGGCTGAGAACAAGGGCATTCTCCTACGTAACTGCAATATAATTGTCACATTCAGGAAACTCAACATATATATAATACATGATCCATAATCAAATTCCCCCACTTGTCTCAAACATCCTTTACAGCTTAAAACCAAACCAGCATCCAATCAAGCATTACACAGTACAGCTGGTTGTCATTTTTCATTGTCTAACTCTCTCCACCCTTCTTTCCATTCTTTTATGACACTGTCAGTTTTCAAGTCTGGGCCACATGTTTTGTACTGTGTTACTTAACTTGGATTGTTGATCTGTCTCCTCATAACTTAATTCAGAGTAAACATTCCCAGAAGGCATGTTAGCCCTGTGAGTTTAAATAACACCTCTTAAATGAGAAAGGGTATTTTGCCTTTTCTTACCAACCACTCCTGTGGTTCCATCTCCAATTTCATCATCCTGTGATTTGGACAGTTCAACCATCAGCTTGGCAATCTGATGATCGACATCCATCATGCTTAAAATGGTAGCACCATCATTAGTTACAGTCACATCACCATCCTTATCCACCATCATCTTATCAAGTCCTGAAAAGACAACAATGTTTAGGCCTTTGGGCAAAAAATTGGCAACCAATGCTAATAATTATAACAAAAGTTAGACCTCTTGACTTGGTTCTATTTGGTGGCTGGCTGGTACAGGGATTGAACCTTGGGCCTTGGTGCTATCAGCACCACACTCTAACCAACTGAGCTAACCGGCCAGCCCGTGACTCAGTTCTCATCTGTGCAATTTCTTATAAACAAATAACTCAACATACTGAAAAGAATATCTGCATGAAGACATTTTTAGATTGGTTAATATAAAGCAAAACACTAGAAATAATCTAAATGGCTAAAACCAGTAGTAACCTCGAAAGATGATAGCTATTAACTGCAAAATGCCAATGAAATGATGTTAAGTAGAAAAAAGTCTGATTTAAAATTATATACATATTATCATTATAACCATGTTTAAGAAGTGTGGAATACACCAAGAAATTGTGGCTGTTTGAGGGTAAGATGCTCCCCCCCCGCCCCCCCCAAACAACTTCCCACCTTTCCTGTAAAGTGGTTGTTTGACTATTTTGTTATGTAAAACTTTCAGATTTTTTTTTGGGGGGGGTGGTTTTGTTTTTGGCAGTTGGCCAGTATGGGGATCTGAACACTTGACGTTGGTGTTATAAGTCTGCACTCTAACCAACTGAATTAACTGGCCAGCCCTAAAACTTTTGTTTAAAAAACACAGAATGTTAGACTCTTACCATTTGGTCCAAGTGATGTTCTCATTGTATTTGCTACAGCTTTTGCTGCCATTATATGAGACTGAATGAAACAAAGAGAAAAGCAAATATCCATTACATATAATTTCAACGGTTCAACGCATATAGCTGATGATTATAAAGATCACTTATGATATAATTTCTATTGTCTAGAAGCTTCTACACCTAAGAGGCAAAACACCAGCCCAGTTTTACGGCTCACAATATGGACAGTGTGACCTGGCAGGCCTTGCAAGACCACTTTGTAATACTAACTTCATGAGAAAAAAATCCAACTGTAAACACGTGACACCCTGAACTGTCACACTATGGTTCACTACAAAAACATATACTTTTAAATAGTCAAGCCAATATGTAACAATATACTAGAGTCACCCTTTACTGTCAAAGTTTTTAAGTGAGATGGATTTTGACAGAAGGGAAGTTCTGAAAAGTGGCTAACAATTTAGTAGTAGGGATTCCGTGTGGGCACATAATCAGGTAGACTGCTCTGTTTTAATCCGTTTGTTCTTTTGCCTTAAAAATCTTTCTCCACTGTCTGAAATTCCAACAACGATAATTATAGATCATAATTAGCAATTGGCCCTCTTAAGATAAGCAGCTGTCAGAAATATTAGAATACATTAAGTTACCCAGCATTTTTTTCTCACCACGTCTAATTACTAAACTGAGTAACAGCTATAAATTATTTTCTGAAGGATGAAATAAGAGGCAGAAAGGAAAGGAGGTACTGAATTGGCAAATAGGAGAGATGATAAAATATACTTTGCCGCACTGCTCAGGAAAGTGGAAGAAAACTTTTTTCTTCCTTCTCCTTCCAGTTCTATGTTTGCAGAGAGAAGAGTCTCAATAAATGCCACGGTACCATGGTTCACTTACATTATGGACTTATTAGGATTTTGTTGGCTGGCCTGGGAACTCAGCCTGCTTTGCTTTGCATTATACACTTTTAGTCCTTCCAGTTCTATGTTTGCAGAGAGAAGAGTCTCAATAAATGCCACGGTACCATGGTTCAGTTACATTATGGACTTATTAGGATTTTGTTGGCTGGCCTGGGAACTCAGCCTGCTTTGCTTTGCATTATACACTTTTAGAAAAACACAAGTCTTTCATAAGCCAAGTAGTGCCTGAATTTTTAAGGCAAAATATTACACATTAAAGTTTTTACAGCATTGAAGAATCTCAACAAAATATGAGTGTACTTCAAAAAATTTGTGGAAAAACAAAATTAAAAGATAATACAAATCTTGCCATGAACTTCTGAAGTACCTGTATATGCATTACCTTTAAGGCTCTAAAAGGCGAGGGAAAAAGAACTGTTTGTAACCTTTACACATCAAATTGTCCAAGTCCTGGCTTATGACATTTCTTTTACCGTTGTCTTCAATTTTTCATATATTTTGGTCCCACCTCTTCAAGTCAATTGGAAATCCTATGAGGCCAAGTACATATCCCTAAACCACTAGGCCTCAATATTGAAGCAGTCTCACCCTGAGAATCCAATTTTTAAAGAGATTTAAATACCCACATCACTGTCCAAACAAGCCTTAGATCTTGATTTCTTCATTCTAGGAAAATAAACAATAAACCTCATGTCAACATATGTATAGGTTTGTTAATCTGCAGAGGTTCTTGCAACTTAGAGAATGTTCGTTACAGCAAATAAAATCTTCCTAATTGAACATCCTGCCCCTCCCCACTTAGAATTTAGGCCAGTGTTAGGAAAGCACTAAAAGTAACCAAAGCTTGAAATTGTCCTTCTGTTTCTGCATGTCTTTTTTCCTTTCTTTCTATTCTTGCCATCACTAGCCTAACCCAGATCCAAAGCACCCTACAGAATTCCAGGTACTTATAATTCAACTCTTATCCTTCATGTTCATCCCATGTCCAGCTAACCAACTAATTTTTCTCAAACATGTTGCTTCCCTGTGCCAAAGGCTTAAATAACTCACCAGTGCTTCAACACTCAAGTCCAAAAGCTTCAGCTTTTTCTTCAAAGCCCTCCATAATCTGAGACCTCATTCCCTTCCAGTGAGGATGGCTTATGACTGTTCCCCAAATATGTCATCTGATCCCTAAAGTACTGATGCACAGATAGGCCTCTACCCGTCAAAATCCTAACAAACTTTTCAGAGCAGTTCAAATGCCCATATTCGGTGAAGCGTTCCCTGTCATCACATCTGGCAGGTTACAAAAGACATAAAGTTCATTAGGTCTATGAAAATACTGGTAATCCTTAAAACACCCTTTGGATGATGTCTGTATAATGGAATTTTTAAAGAATAATACTCATAGGAAAGTGGTGGAGACACCTGTTTGAGGACATGGGTTGTCAGAATTGGAGGGGAGGGTGCTACTGTCATGTAGTGAGTAAAGCCCAAGGTTAATAATACTCATAGGAAAGTGGTGGAGACACCTGTTTGAGGACATGGGTTGTCAGAATTGGAGAGGAGGGTGCTACTGTCATGTAGTGAGTAAAGCCCAAGGTTACCATTAAACATCTTACACAGGACGGGTTCCCACAACAAAGAATGACCTGGCCTCAAACGTTAATGCCAAGGATGAGAACCTTGCTCCAGACCACTGGCTTTGACTCAGTGATGGACTTGAATCATAGCCCTGCTCTTTGGTAGTTAGGCAATCTTAGGCAATTTCTCAACTGCTGTGGGCCCAACTTTCCAATTCTGTAAAATAATACCTATACCAATCTCAGAGCGTGAGGACTACATACAATTATGTATTAGCACAAAATGGCTAATGCAAAATAACAAGTAGCTTTAATCATACCATTATAATGGCTGGGTGTACTGGATGTTACTTTCTCTTCAGATCCCTTTAAGTGAAAAGTGGAATTGATGTAATACAAGTAGCTTGAAACTTTTCTACAAAGGAAAGAAATACTAAGTACCTACCACAAATCAAGACTGTGTGCCCACTCCTTAAGTCACTTCATTTAATATCTCTGCCAAGTCTTCCGTTTAACAGAGGTATACAACCCCCACTGGGAAAGCAGTTCAGAGAGGTGGTGTAATTTTTCCTAAGTCAAACAGTCTATGGGAGAGAACTGTGTTGTTTCTAAGTTTAAGCAAAACTCCAAGACAGTCAGTGAAGTGGGACACCTCAGACTCGGTGGTATGGTGTGTACTCTACACATAAAACATTAGGGATTCACTTACTAAACCCTAAAGGTCCTGTCAAAGTATCCCTTTCTCTGCATTTCCTCTGCCCACGTTTGTGTTCAGATGACCCTCACTTTCTTTCCCGGACTCCTGCACTGGCTTCTTTAACTCCACTGGACTTATTCCCTTCAATCCATCCCAAACGTTGCTAGCTCCTACTGAAAATTCTGCCGAAAACCCCCTCGATGGCTCCCCTCCTTCCCACGGGAAGACGTCCAGATTCCCATGTAGGGCATTCAAGAGCTGGCACCTTTGGGGACTATCCTAACTTAAAGCAGACCGTGCCCCGTGAAAACCGGACTGCTCTTCCACTCAGCGACGTAGCACGCGTGTTCCTGCCCGTTTCCTCTCCGAAGTATGTAGTTCTCCCCCATTCAAAATATTACTGTCCCTGGTCACACGCTGTCCTCTATCACACACTTGCAGGGGTCCCTCCACTCTTACCCGCAACCCTTTCCGCAGCCGGTNTCTTTGGTTTGGGTGGCTCAAATGGACATGTGAGAATTGCAATCTTAGCATCTTCCACTTTCTGTGGGGAAAGCAAACACATTTTAATTGGTGGAATTAAGAGTTAAAACAGGGGGAAACTGCACGGGGCAGTGACTTACTTTTGGCATCTGTGGGTGACTGAAATCCTTGTCCACAATCACGCCCTTGATCAGTTTTGTGTCCTCCAGTCTCCCACCCACTTTGCCTTCTACTTTGATAAGCTCGAAGTCCACATCTCTCCGCTCCATGTCTGCTACCGTGAGGACAGCATTCACAGCAATCTCAGCCATTTGTCGGTGACAGCTGTTAACCCTGATGAAAATACCACAGAACAAATTATTCATGTTCATTTTGCAATTACTACTACCAAAGTTGAGCACATAACATAACTCACAGATATTTTATAAAACTAATGATGTTCACAGTCTTTAAAAAGGAATGTCACCACAACCTGAATTTTCTTTTTTTAGTTTTTCACTTTATTTTACCAAAAAAAGCAAGAACAAAACTTTCAAGGTCGTCCTTAAGCATAGGCAGACACCTCTAAGTAACTTCCTCCCACCTCCCACAATGACAACAGGCATTGTGAACAGTTCAGAGCAGGAATTCTTAACCTGGGATCCATGGACCCCCCCCAAAAACCATAAACTTGGACCAGGAATAAATTACCTCTTTATTTTCACTAATTCTAACTGAAATTTATTATTTCCTTCCATTATAAATGTACATGAAAGACCACTGTTGTGTGGCAAGAACTAAGATTTTTCTAAAATTGCAATACTTTTTAAGAATACTATTACTATTTTATAAGGCCAAAATAGAATGGGAAAAATAAGAAATTGCCCAGGAAAAGTAAATCTTGTCTCAATAAGGCACAGTGCTAAATGAGAAGTAAAGAAGCTGTTGGGGTGTCCTACCTTTGCAAGAATTCGCACTATAACACCAGTTACGGGTGGGGGGATTCTACCTTTTTTGAAAGCTGTGAAACATTTGAATAGACTCCTCATAAATTTACTTGAATCTGGAGAAACCACAAAGGAAACCTAGCATTTGAAACACAGTGTCTGAATTCTTAGGTCATCTAGAAAAGAGAACCATGAAACTAAAAATGTTGTTAGTATCTTAAGTAGGATTTTTTTTGCTTTATGTTGAATGTATTTATTTGGTGATTATCAATTTGAGCATGTTTTTATAGTGAAGACCCATACATTCTTGGGTTTTACAGAGACTTGCAAATCAAACAGGATCAACTTACAAGAAACAATAAAATAAGATTTGTGCATTTCAAGTAATGGTAATGCCTTCCTTTCATGAGAAGATAATGTGCTTGTGACAGAGGCCACACCCAGGGTGGAGACCCCTGCCTAGGAGCTAGTCTTGGCTGAGACTCCTCTGCAGCCAGAGGACAGGTGGCATCACGGAAGGCTCTGT
>NW_007731083.1:3819-4700 GCF_000696425.1 Galeopterus variegatus | reverse complement strand
ATCCATTCTGAGTTGAGACGACCACTCCCTTTTCTGTTAAATACATATACAAGTTAAAATTAAAACATCTCTTACACTGATATCAATTTTTAAAAAATAGTATAACACCTTAAGCTGGATTTTTATGCCACAGTATGGCAACAGACTGTAAGTCTCTATCATTGCTCAAGATAAGTTCATCCCTTGGCTGAGGCTCCTTTAGAGTCTCCATTGGACAAGAACTGTATCTTTATGTCCCTTAGACTTGGCAGTAAGCCTGGCAAATAGCAGGTATTAAGCAAACATTGAGAACACCTGATGTAAGTCAATTTCAAGACAGCCCCAGCTTACTAAATTAAAATTTTGGATCAATAATTTGCTTGCTGAGTGAATGAAAAGCTGACTCCCCCTAATGGCTTCCTAGGAAAGAAACTGCAGAAAGAAGTACTATGAAAATTAACATACTCCCCAATAGGACCCTTTCTGGTTGATTTCTAATACAGCATATACTGCTAAATTAAAGGATTATACATTTTGCAAAAACCGTCAAAAGGATTTTGTACCCAAACTTGGAAATTCAGCTCCCCCAAAAAAACACAAGATGCATGTGTCCACATCTACATTAAAAACAAAGCAAAACCAAAATAACAGGAAGAAACTCATCAAATCAATACGAAAGTACCAGTGATCATTTTTTGTTGCCATTAGGAACTGGCACACTGTGCCTCTTCTACACACAATTATAACATTCTACTGAAACATACACTTTGGAGCCCAGTGTGGTTTTTGCAGTCTGAATCAGGGGTTCAGTGTCCTTGATGTCAACAAGGACACTATCGCTGATTCTGTCCAGGTGTTCGAGAGCAATGCGGGCAGCCTGCTCATAGCCATCGGCTATTCTG
>NW_007731083.1:1997-3187 GCF_000696425.1 Galeopterus variegatus | reverse complement strand
GATGACTGAAATCCTTGCCCACAATCACGATCTTGATCAGTTTTGTGTCCTCCAGTCTCCCGCCCACTTTGCCTTCTACTTTGATGAGCTCGAAGTCCACATCTCTCCGCCCCATGTCTGCTACCGTGAGGACAGCATTCACAGCAATCTCAGCCATTTGTCGGTGACAGCTGTTAACCACTTTGGAGCCCAGTGTAGTTTTTGCAGTCTGAATCAGGGGTTCCGTGTCCTTGATGTCAACAAGGACACTATCACGGATTCTGTCCAGGTGTTCGAGAGCAATGCGGGCAGCCTGCTCATAGCCATCGGCTATTCTGATGGGGTGAATGCCTCGGTCCAGCAACTGCTCAGCTTCTTCTAACAAGGCACCAGCCAGGACAACCACTCCTGTGGTGCCATCTCCAATTTCATCATCCTGTGATTTGGACAGTTCAACCATCAGCTTGGCAATCTGATGATCGACATCCATCATGCTTAAAATGGTAGCACCATCATTAGTTACAGTCACATCGCCATCCTTATCCACCATCACCTTATCAAGTCCATTTGGTCCAAGTGATGTTCTCATTGTATGCGCTACAGTTTTCGCTGCCATTATATGAGACTTGAGGGCCTCAAGTCCCATAAGGCAGGACTTGCGGTCCTGATCCTTGATGATGAGGAAAGGGTGTCCATATTCATCGAAGGCGAGGGTCCCCACGGATGCCATGCTGCAGCAGCAGGTGTTACTTTCCCTCAGGCAGCGGCAACCACTCCGGAACCCGGGTCTCTTCCTCTTGACATAGAATGAAAGCACTGAATATGGATATGTGTTCTCTGTGCTTTTACTTTCCTCACTGCAGTAACCTGGAAGCCATATGTTGAAATGACAGCATCACAAGGTAGAAGCAACCTGGGTCACTGAGTCACAGCAAGGAAGAGAGCTGTCCTAGAGAGTCATCCAGACTCACAGCACTCTTCTCCATACCCAAGAAATAAACCTTTGTTGTGTTGTTACAGAGACTGGAGGTAATTTAGTATTGCAGCAGAGCAGAGCCTATCCTAATCAATACAGAGGCTGTGATAGCAAATAACACGACCCCCCTCCAAAAAAAGATGCCTATGTCCTAGTCCTCAGAATCTATAAATAAGTTATGTTACATGGAAAAGAGAAATTAAGGGGGCTGGCCTGGTGGCGCACTGCTACAGTG
>NW_007731083.1:0-1043 GCF_000696425.1 Galeopterus variegatus | reverse complement strand
CTGAGGGTTGCGATCCGTTGCCGGTCATGAAAAAAGACAAAAAGAAAAAAAAAAAAAGAAAAGAGAAAATAAGGCTGCTAATAGGTTAATCTTGTCATGAAGAGATTATTCTGGATCATTCAAGTGGGCCCTGTGTAATTGCAATTAAAAGTAGGAGAGGGCATCAAATGAGAGAATCAGAGTGAAGGAAGCGTGCAAAGGACTTGGCCCATTGTTGCAGGTTTGAAGATGGAGGAATGAGGCCTTGAGCCACGAAATATAGAAAGCCTCTAAAAGCAGGAAAAGGCAAGAAAATGGTCCTTTTCTAGAGCCTTCACAAAGGAATGCACCCTGCTTATACCATGATCTTTGCCTGATAAAATCCATGTTCAACTTCTGAGCTAAAGAACTATAAGGAAATAAATTTGCATTGTTTTAAGCTACTAAGTTAGTGATCACTTGTTACAGCAGCAACAGGAAACTAATAAAAGACTTTCTAGACCTCAAGGCTCATTCAAGAACTCCCATGTTTCTCCATAATGCTCTAAGCGTGTTATATAAATGTATTTCCCATACTATATTTTGATTATCTGTGTGTGTGTTAGTTTCTCCCCTATACTGGAAGTTTTCTGGAAGGTGAGAATGAAGTCTTCTTCACTTTTATATCCTTAGCAATGAGCTCAGCAGCAATCACCAGTATGTTCTGTACTCAGTGAAGGATGGTTGAACAAGTGTATGTGCAATACAACATGGAAAGTGTCATGGTCGAGATACAGGCACAGCGATATGAAAGCACAAAGAAAGAAGGGAATACTCTACCTGATGGACACTGAAAAGACTCCTTAGAAGAGGTGACAGTGGGGCCAGCTATGAAGACCTCAGAGGACAGGAATCAGAAACTGAAGAGCCTTCAAGCAGGATGGATGGGACTGAAGTGAACTGAAGTCTTTGTGCTCTGTCTAAAACGGGCAGGTGCTGCTCAGCTCCCATAAATGGTCACCTTGCTAAAGCAAGGGCACAGTGACCTCATGTGCTAATTTTTCAAGAGGCTGAGAAGCTGGATT
>NW_007731082.1:169880-170835 GCF_000696425.1 Galeopterus variegatus | reverse complement strand
TACAGGCTCCCAACAAGTATTCAGTAAATATCTGTGGATGGTAGAGATGATGAGGCCACTGCTAGTTCTGGTTAGGGGAATTCCATATCCAATGCAAGGACGCAGGGAAGATTTTGGAGTGATGTCCAGAATGGATAGAATTAAGAGGATCTGGAAAGCAAGGAGGCCAGCAAAGAGACTGTGGAAGTAATTTATACCAGAACCAAGATAATGGCAATGAAAATGGGGAGGATAGAACAAATCTGAGAGGTGTCTGAAAACAGCAGGATTACAGGGCAGATTTGGTCCAAGAGATGAGAAAGTAGAGTCAGAGGTAAGCTCTGGGGTCTCTTGTCTATAGAAAACAGAAAGAATGGTGGATAACTGAGAAGAATGTGGATGGAGAGGCAGTTTTGCTTTGTACATACTGAATTGGAGAGGACTTGTGGACACATAAGAGCTGAAAATATAGAATTAAGGAGTCATAAGGGTAAGGCCATTAAAGGAAAGAATCAATAGAAGGATTATATAAAAAGGGAAGTAGAAGTCCATGGACTGAACTAAGGATCCACCCAAGGACTGGCCACCGAGGAGAGAAGGCTGGGAAAAGACATAGGAAGAGGCTGAAACTAGAAAGCACAATGTCATGGAAGCCAACAGAGGACAGAGTTTGAAGAAGACTGGGCAGTCAGACTCGATTAGTACTTGTGGAGAGGGAAGAATAGCAGACTGAGAAAACAGAACAGGGCCTGGGATGGGATGGAGATAAACCTGTCAGGGAGGTTGGTGTTTTAGTTTGGTGGAAACCAACCTGCGAGAAAATGGTAGCTAGGAACTAGAGGAAGTTTATTCAAACCATGGTCTTAGCTAGTAGCAGATTCAAGTAGCAGAAACCTACACACATCAGTGCAAGTGTGAAAAGAGATTGTATTGACAGCATGGAGGGACGTCTCACAGAACCTAGGGGTTAGCTGTA
>NW_007731082.1:166768-168549 GCF_000696425.1 Galeopterus variegatus | reverse complement strand
GAAACGTATTTTTTTGTAGAGTCTCCAGAAGGAACAGAAGGAACACAGCCCTGCTTATACCGTGATTTTAGGAATTCTGACCACCATAGCTATACAACAACAAACTTGTGTTGTTTTAAGCTGCTAAGTTTACGGCAATTTGTTATATCACAACAGGAAACTAATACAATCTCTCAATCCTGTCTGACAAGTATGCGATGTCATTTGCTAAGTGCTAATGTGTGGGGAAGACAGAAGATGGTGCTCTGGAGGGTGTCTGGAGTAGGCATAGGAGCTGTTACAGCCAGTGGGAGTCCTGAGTAGAGTGCAGACCACAGGATTTGTATAATAATAGTAGTAAAAATAAGCTGTAAAACTTACTGAGGGCTCACTATGTGCCTGGCATTGTTGTAAGTGCTTTACATAAATTATCTCATTTAATACTTCCAATAACTCCCGGAAATAGATCTATGATTAGCCCTATCTATCCATGAGAAAACTAAGGCACAGGCAGGTTAAGTGACTTGCCTGCTATTTACATAGAGTAACATCAGTGCCTGGACTTGAACCCAGGAAGTCTGACTCTGAAGTCTATGTCCAAACTCTTCCAGGCTGTTTGATGAAGTGGGTCTCTTCTTTGCGTATAGTTCCTGAAGACTCTTGTCTAGGGCTGGACTCAGATGACAGCCTGACGCTAGTCACTANTGAAAAGAGATTGTATTGACAGCATGGAGGGACGTCTCACAGAACCTAGGGGTTAGCTGTATAGCCAGGCTCTGTGAGTAGCTGGGGCAAGGAACTGGACAGCCCTGGTCTGCTTCATTCTTAGTTCTCTATGCAGAATGTTCCAGTGTGTGCGGTCAGAGCTAGCCACCCCGCAGCTCCTGGATTTGCTTGTTTTCAGTCCAATTCAAGAATGCAGACTCAATTCCAATTCTCCAAATTCTTGAGAAGAGAATCTGATTAGCTCAACTTGGTTCAGATGTCCACTTATGGTCTCATAAGCTGTGGTTGGTGTCAGAGGATTTTAAAGTAAAAATGGGGATGCGGGGGTCCAGTTTATGGGTAGGAAGGCAGTTCTCAGGAAAAGGGATGTTTGCTACAACTGAGGAGTTAGATAGTGAAAGGAAGAGCCACTGCAGGGTGGTGAACGGGAAGCAGCATCAAATATATATGGTTAAGGTGGAAGGAGATGCACATGTTTAATGGCAGAAGAGATGGGATCCTTGTAGAGGGACAGCTCTATGACATTAGCAAAGGAGGTAATTGGGAGTCACCGAGAAGGTAAGATTCTGTGGAATCTAGTGAGCAATTGGAGGGGCTAACTTCAAGAAGGGAGAATGTTTTTACTCTAGTGCTAGAGAGAAGATGAAAAGACAAATGGTGATATGTTGATTTGACGAAAAAGGAAAGCCCGAGGCTCCTAGTAGGTATCTGTGAGAGACAGAATAATGGCCCCCAAAGATGTCTGTGTCCTAGTTCCCAGAAACTGGGAATATGTTATGGGAATAAGTTAAGGATCTTGAGACAGGGAGATGATTCTTGATTGTCCTGGTTGGGCCGATGTAATCACAAAGGCCTTATAAGAGGAAGGCAGGAGTGACAGAGTGAAAGGGGGAGATGTGATAATAAGCAGAGGTCAGAGAGAGAGAGAATCTGAAGACGTTATGCTGCTAGGAAGATAGAGGAAGGGGTGTGAGCCAAGAAATGTGGGTGGTCTTCAGAAGCTGGAAAAGGCAAGGAAACGTATTTTTTTGTAGAGTCTCCAGAAGGAACAGAAGGAACACAGCCCTGCTTATACC
>NW_007731082.1:164517-165172 GCF_000696425.1 Galeopterus variegatus | reverse complement strand
ATAGTTCCTGAAGACTCTTGTCTAGGGCTGGACTCAGATGACAGCCTGACGCTAGTCACTACCTGACTCCAGCAGACACCACTCCAGCAGTGAACCCGCCGTCCAGTGTGGGTAGCATGGCACTGCCAGGATGCAGCTCCCTTCCCTTCTCTCCTCTCTTCAACAATTCCTACACTCACTTCTGCATCAGCCCCTCTATTTTTCTCTTTCTCCTAACATCTACTTCTCTAGCTCCTCTTTGAAGAACCAAATAACGGGAGCATGATTATAGTAAAACTAAGTTTTTCTGAGTGTCAGACTTAAAAATAGTGTAGATGAGTCATGCATTCTCCTCTGAGTTAGAGTGAGCGTCTAATAAATGATGATCTTCCGATGGAATGCATATTTGCTAACTGAAAATAATCTCCTGTAATATAAACGGTTTGAATACCTATTCACGTTTAGTAAACTCGGCTATGTGGAAAGCAAATGAAGACTGTTGAAAAGATTTTCCAGATCCCTTTTTGATATTTTTAACTCTCTTTGCTCGAGGTCCTCACAGAGAAGGTAAGGTCATTTAGACCTTGAAAGTCAAGAGCTTGATAGTCATTAATCAAAAATAAAACCCAGACTCTCTGGTGCATTATGCATGCTGAAAAAAGTAATATTCACTTGT
>NW_007731082.1:160669-164063 GCF_000696425.1 Galeopterus variegatus | reverse complement strand
AGAAAGTGCTCAATAAAACAAAGAAAACAAAATAAAACAAAAAAAGAAAGTGCTCAATAAATTTAGTGTCATTATTATAGTTAAGAAAGAATCACTGCCACAAACCCACTGGTAGTTCTTGGACTCAAAAACTCCATGAGGCACCATTACTCAATTGTTATTCGAGCTCCTCCATTACTAGCTATCAGGGGGCCATATTTAGCAAATAAAAATACAGAATACCCAGTTAAATTTGAATTTCAGATAAGCAAGAAATACTTTTCAGTATAAATATGCCCTAAATATTGCATAGGACATACTGCTACTAAAACATTATCCTAAAACATTATTTGTTGATTTGTTGTTTATTTAACATTTAAATTCAGCTAGCCATTCTGTATTTGTCTGGCCAACCCTAACAGACCAGTACTTGTGTGACCTTATGCGAATTACAAATTACTTAACTTCTCTGTCTCACTTTTCTCATCTGTTAAATAGGAGATGAATACAACTTAGAATACAACTGGCTCGTACTAAGTGCTCTATGTATTATAATAATTGTTACCATTCAGATGTGGTTGTGCCTGGTTAATGCCAGGTTGTTGGTGGTAAGGCCTAGAATCACAATATTGAGGATTCAGGAAAAATTTTAAAAATTATGTTTTCATTGCTATTGCATTTAGCATTCTATTTGGTATTGTCTTTAAAAATCCACCCTTCAACTGAAATAAAAAGAGACTCCAACCTTATAATAACTCCCTTTGGTGTTAATGATTTTTACTCTCCCATAAATTCTTATGATAGGATTGACAGCCATCAGAGAAAATTCAACTCTCCTTTTCTGTATTTACAATTCTGCCTTCTGGAGCAAGTGCTGAGCTGGGGTTGAAACTGAAATGAAATTGCCCAGTTTTCTCCCATTTGCACAAGTTGCAATAGGCTTTTTTAGAATTCAAACCAGTTCAAAACTGTTTCTCATATATAGGTCTTTGCACTGAGAATATCTTGGATGAGGGACTCTGAATCTGAGGTGTAATTACAGTTCTGATTGGGGAGATGTTTATTTATTAATGTAACCTAGATATTGTATTTCAAAATTTGTTGATTAGTATTCATCATCATTTTTTTCCCCACGATAGTCTTTACTAGCTAAAGTCATTGACTTTATAAGACCTTGGTCTGAGAAAATTATTTCTCCTTCACTTGAAGTGTCTTAGTCTGATTTGTGCTGCTATTACATAATACCACAGACTGGATAATTTATAGTGAACAGAAATTTATTGTCTCGTGGTTCTGGAGGCTGGTAAGTCCAGTGTCAAGGTGCCGGCATCTGGTGAGGGCCTTGTTGCTGTATCATTACACGGCGAAAGATGAGAGGGTGAGGGGGAGCAGAAGGGGGCTGAACTCACCCTTTTATAATGAATCCACTCCTGAGACAACAAACCCACTCCTGCAATAATGGCACTAATCACCTCTCACAGGTCCCACCTCTTAATACTGTCACACTGACAATCAAATTTCAACCTGAGTTTTGGAGGGGACAGACATTCAAACCATAGCATGAAGTTTTCCTCCAACTCTGCATCTCCACAAAACTACACCAAAGTTCTAGGTATCTTTCCAAATTCTAATACATTTCATTTCCTTGAGCCCATCTCAGAGTATTGCTAGAATTCACTGTTATGAGAACATTTATCATGGTCATCTTTCTTTGGTTGCTGGTGTACCCTTCCTGGGGAAGGGGGGAACAGAGACGATCTGTAATTTATTTTTGAATTCCCCATGATGCCTTCCAGTTGGTAGACTACTTAATAAATGTGTGTGGTATTGAATATATCTGAACACTTGATAGAACTTCAATGTCAATGAAAACAACTCATGTTTTAGCAAATATGAGGGGTCTTCAAAAAGTTCATGGAAAGATTCATATTATCTTTTAATTTCATTTTTCCATGAACTTTTTGGAGCACCTTTGTATTCACCTTTGCAAACCAACCTGAGAGAGTTGCTTTCCCCAGAATAGGTGAAATTCAAATACAGAAAAAAAATAGAGGTTTAAAGAAATTCTAACAGCATTATAGTATTTATGTTCTCAGGTTTCATAGATAAAATAGGTTGAGAAAAGCACGAATAATTCACAGTGGACATAGAAAATAAGTAGCTGATGAAAATGATCTGAGTTAGCAGAGAGAGAATTCCCTTCCCCTGCCCCTCCCTGCCCCAAGAGAAGATGTTATTGACGGTGTGGACAAGGGCTGGTCTTAAGGCTCAAGCCTGTAGTAAAGGACTGAACCTCTCATCTGGGTTGGTTGTTCTCTGTCTGCCACCTGCTTTGCCTCCCCCAGCCATTTCTGCTCTGCCTGCTCTGTGCCCAGGAGGCTGACCTTTTCCCACCACAGCTCCCTTGTTTACCTCCTGGCTGTCTTCCAGGTGAGTTTGGCCAACAGAAGGCACCAGCAGGACAGGAGAAAGAGGCTGGGGTATTCTTTCTCTGCTTTTATATGGCATCCCTGGCAGCAGCTGCATCCCTCCACGACAGCTTCTGCTGGGAGCCTTCTCTCCAGCCGGCTCAGCTCCCCCAGGTCCTATAGTGGTAATGGTTTCTCACTATTGCTGGTCTGTGGGTGTCTCTGACCCCGCCCTCACCTCTATCACAAGTCCTTTCATTAATCTTTCTTTATTCGAAACATCTGGAGTAAATTTTCTTTGTTGCTGAGACATTAACAGTCACACCCTTCAAAGCAAAGACTTAAAAAAAAGTTAAAGCCTTTTAAGCAAAGGCTTAATAATGTTTGCTTAGTAAGCCTTCCTAACATACCCACTATGTCCCAAACCCTGCCTTAGGGTTGGTGGCAAAGGTAAGACAGTGGAAAAAAACCCTGGCCTCTTCTCTTAAGCTAATTACAGACTAGTGCTTTGGTCCTAAAGAGATCTCTAGATTCTGGGAAGAAAATGTCTCTATAAAATGTAAGAAATTAGTCTGATATATGTATTGACGATAATTTGTGGAACAGAGAACAATTCTGACAGGTGAGGGGGAATTCTCCAGCACAGAAGTGTTGAGCACGGTGTCCTCACTTTTGTTTGCTTTTGGAATATTGTGCCTAATTGTATTTTTGTGTATGTGTGTGTGCTGCTATATATCATCAAGGATACTATTATAGAAATGATATCTTTATCTACACAATGGAAAATTACTCAGCTATAAAAACGAACGAAATACTGCCATTTGCAACAACATGGATGGACCTTGAGGTTTATCTACACAATGGAATATTACTCAGCTATAAAAACGAACGAAATACTGCTATTTGCAACAACATGGATGGACCTTGAGAGAATAATATTGAGTGAAACGAGTCAGGCAGAGAAAAAGAAATACCACATGTTCTCACTCATTGGTGGGAGCTAAAAA